>NW_022631006.1:14584036-14705781 GCF_010015895.1 Lontra canadensis
TTGTGGTCTGAAAATATGCAGGGAATGATCCCAATCTTTTGATACCGGTTGAGACCTGATTTAGAACCAAGGATGTGATCTATTCTGGAGAATGTTCCATGTGCACTAGAGAAGAATGTGTATTCTGTTGCTTTGGGATGAAACGTTCTGAATATGTCTGTGATGTCCATCTGGTCCAGTGTGTCATTTAAGGCCTTTATTTCCTTGTTGATCTTTAGCTTGGATGATCTGTCCATTTCAGTGAGGGGAGTGTTAAAGTCCCCTACTATTATTGTATTATTGTCGATGTGTTTCTTTGATTTTGTTATTAATTGGTTTATATAGTTGGCTGCTCCCACGTTAGGGGCATAGATATTTACAATTGTTAGATCTTCTTGTTGGACAGATCCTTTGAGTATGATATAGTGTCCTTCTTCATCTCTTATTATAGTCTTTGGTTTAAAATCTAATTGATCTGATATAAGGATTGCCACTCCTGCTTTCTTCTGATGTCCATTAGCATGGTAAATTCTTTGCCACCCCCTCACTTTAAATCTGAAGGTGTCTTTGGGTTTAAAATGAGTTTCTTGTAGGCAACATATAGATGTTTTTTTTTTTTTTTTTATCCATTCTGATACCCTGTGTCTTTTGATTGGGGCATTTGGCCCATTAACATTCAGGGTAAGTAGTGAGAGATATGAATTTAGTGCCATTGTATTGCCTGTAAGGTGACTGTTATTGTATATTGTTTCTGTTCCTTTCTGATCTACTACTTTTAGGCTCTCTCTTTGCTTAGAAGACCACTTTCAATATTTCCTGTAGAGCTGGCTTGGTGTTTGCAAATTCTTTCAGTTTTTGTTTGTCCTGGAAGCTTTTAATCTCTCCTTCTATTTTCAGTGATAGCCTAGCTGGATATAGTATTCTTGGCTGCATGTTTTTCTCGTTTAGTACTCTGAATATATCATGCCAGCTCTTTCTGGCCTGCCAGGTCTCTGTGGATAAGTCTGCTGCCAATCTAATATTTTTACCATTGTATGTTACAGACTTCTTCTCCCGGGCTGCTTTCAGGATTTTCTCTTTGTCACTAAGACTTGTAAATTTTACTATTAGGTGACGGGGTGTGGACCTATTCTTATTGATTTTGAGGGGGGTTCTCTGAACCTCCTGGATTTTGATGCTTGTTCCCTTTGCCATATTGGGGAAATTCTCTCCAATAATTCTCTCCAATATACCTTCTGCTCCCCTCTCTCTTTCTTCTTCTGGAATCCCAATTATTCTAATGTTGTTTCGTCTTATGGTGTCACTTATCTCTCGAATTCTCCCCCCACGTGGTCCAGTAGTTGTTTGTCCCTCTTTTGCTCAGCTTCTTTATTCTCTGTCATTTGGTCTTCTATATCGCTAATTCTTTCTTCTGCCTCATTATCCTAGCAGTGAGCGCCTCCATTTTTGATTGCACCTCATTAATAGCTTTTTTTATTTCAACTTGATTAGATTTTAGGTCTTTTATTTCTCCAGAAAGGGCTTTTATATCTCCTGAGAGGGTTTCTCTAATATCTTCCATGCCTTTTTCGAGCCCGGCTAGAACCTTGAGAATCGTCATTCTGAACTCTAGATCTGACATATTACCAATGTCTGTATTAATTAGGTCCCTAGCCTTTGGTACTGCCTCTTGTTCTTTTTTTTGTGGTGAATTTTTCCGCCTTGTCATTTTGTCCAGATAAGAGTATATGAAGGAGTAAGTAAAATACTAAAAGGGTGGCAAAAACCCCAGGAAAATATGCTTTAGCCAAATCAGAAGAGATCTCAAATCGTGAGGGGGGGGGAAGGGGATAAAAAGAGGTTCAGAGAGAAAAAAAAAAAAAGAAAAAAGAAAAAAGAAACAAATAAAAAAAGAAAACCAATAATGGAAAAAATGTAAAAAGGAAAAAAATATATATATATATTAGATAAACTAGTTAAAAAACGTTAAAAAAGAAAAGGGTAAAAGTTAAAAAAATTTAGCAGAAGAAGAGAAAAAAATTGAAAAAGAAAAAAAAAATTAAATTAACTGCAAGGCTAAAGAATCATGGGGAGAAAGCTATGAGTTCCGTGCTTTGCTTTCTCCTCCTCTGGAATTCCGTGGCTCTCCTTGGTATTGAAACTGCACTCCTCGTAAGTGAACGTGGTCCTGGCTGGGTTTCTTGTTGATCTTCTGGGGGAGGGGCCTGTTGTAGTGATTCTCAAGTGTCTTTGCCCCAGGTGGAATTGCACCGCCCTTACCAGGGGCCGGGCTGAGTAATCCGCTCGGGTTTGCTTTCGGGAGCTTTTGTTCCCTGAGTGCTTTCCGTAGAGTTCCGGAGGACGGGAATGAAGATGGCGGCCTCCCAGTCTCCGGCCCGGAGGAGCCGAGAGCTCGGGGCCCCACTCCTCACTGCGCCCTCAGAGAACAGCGCCCAATTACTCCCGTCTGCCTGGCCTCCGGCCGCGCTCCGAGCTGACCAAGCCTGCGACCGGTTCAAGGTAACCCCGAGCTAAGAGTCACTCCTCCGCTCCGTCTCTGTAGCCGGCTTCCCTGTTCTAATACCTGCAAGCTCTGCGACACTCAGACACCCCGAACCTTCTGTGACCCTGTGGGACCTGAGGCCACCCTGGCCCCGCGTGGGCTTCACCCCAGTTAAGCCTCTGGAGCGATGTCCCTCAGCGGAACAACTTTTAAAAGTCCTGACTTTGTGCTCGGTTTCTCCGCCGCTTGCCGGGAGCCGGCCCCTCCCCCTGGGGTCTATCTTCCCATACATTGGATTCACTTCTCCGCCAGTGCTACCTTTCAGAAAGTAGTTGATTTTCTGTTTCTAGAATTGCTGTTCTTCTTCTCTTCGATCTCCCGTTGGATTTGTAGGTGTTTGCAATCGTTAGATAAGCTATCTAGCTGATCTCCCGCAACCTGAAGTAGTCTCAGCCTGCTACTTCTCTGCCATCTTGACTCCTCCCCCGCTTTCTTCTTTTCTTAATCATATTCTTTTATATGTACTCAAGAAAAGCAACATTTTTCAAAAAAGCATTTATCTAAAACATATGAAGTTGGTAACACTATGAAATCAGATGACATCTGTTTAGTACCAGACATGTTTGAAATATTTGAAATATTTTTGAAGACATTTCCCAGTAAGTTTTTTGCTTTATGGTTTAAGAGATGATTTCTTCAAAAAAAAAAAAAAAACCCCAAATAAATTGATTTTCTGTAGAATTTTAAGAGGAAAATAGAGAAAATCATAACAGATTTTTCCATGCCAAGGTGGAAAAAATAAATCTTTTATTTATTTTTTTAATTAACTTTCACATTTTTATTTAAATTCCAGTTAGTTAACATACATTATAATATTAGATTTCGGTATAGAATTTAGTGATTCATTATTTACATATAACCACCCAATGCTCAAAAACCAAAACCAAAACAAACAAACAAACAAAACCCAGTGCTCATAAGTGCCCTCCTTAATACCCATCACTTACTTAACCTATCCCTCTACCTACCTGCCCTCTAATATGGTTAATGTAAAGTTTGATAAATAATTTAGAAGAAAGGATGTGGTTACACTATGCAATGTGATTTTTTAAAAATTTTATTTATTTATTTGACAGAGATCACAAGTAGACAGAGAGGCAGGTAGAGAGAGAGAGAGGAGAAAGCAGCTCCCTGCCAAGCAGAGAGCCCGATGTGGGACTGGATCCCAGGACCCTGGGATCATGACCTGAGCTGAAGGCGGAGGCTTAACCCACTGAGCCACCCAGGTGCCCTGCAATGTGATTTTTAAGAGCAATTTTCTCATTTTAGGAAATAAAGTAGTTTCTATGTACTTTGCTCTTTCACATTTTTCAAGCTACTTATTCTATACTATCCTACACCAATGTGATTAAAATTTTAATTAACTTTTTAAATTTTGAGATGATTGTAGGTTCACATGACGTTATGGAAATAATTCGGAGAAATCCCATGTACCCTTTACCAAGTTTCTCCCAACAATAACATCTTGCAAAGGTATTGTAGGAACACAACCAGTATATTTACATTCATACAGTTAACATACACAACATATCCATCAGCACAGTGATCCCTCATCTGACTATTTTATTGAGTCACATCTACCTCTCTCTCTATACCTCACCCATGTGCCAACCCCTGGGAATCACTAATGGATAGCCATATGTTCTTCATTTCTAAAATTTTGTCATTTCAAGAATGTTATATAAATGGAATCATACAGTATGCACCTTTTAGGATTGCTGTTTTTCACTCAGCATAATTAATTTCCTGGAATTTTGCCCAAGTAGCTGCATATGTCAATAATTCATTCCTTTTTATTGCTAAGTATTATTCCATGGTAATTATATACCACGGTTTCTTTAACAGCTCACCTGTTAGAGGTTATCTGGGTTGTTTTCTGTTTTTGGCTATTATGGATAAAGCTGCTATGAATATCCATGTACAGATTTTTGTGTGAATATAATTTTTTATTTCTCTGGGATAAATGCTCATAAGTGCTTTCTGGGTCATTTGATAGTTACATGTTTTTAAAAACTGTCAAAACATTTCCTAGAGTGGTTGTGCCATTTTAAATTACCACCAGCAATGTATGAGTGATCCAGTTTCTTCACATCTCTACCAGCATTTATATTTTACTTTAGCCATTCTAACAGGTGTGAAGTGACAACTCATTGTGGTCTTAACTTGCATTTACCTAATGGTTAATGATTTTTAACATACTTTTAATGTAGATCATTTGCCATCAATTACATTTTGAAAAATTGAAAACAAGGTTCTGATGGACCTTTCTGGTTGATATTTAGGGAATAGTTATTATAGCATTCCCAATGTCAGGAGAATAGAGTTGACAAGATCCAAGTTTGGATGCAGTGGACCAATAGGGAGTTAGTTATTGGATGAGACAAGGTAATTTAAAGAGAAAGTGAATGTAGTATAGGGCTGCATGCAAGAGAGAAATCTTTGATAAAAAAAACAGCATTTAAGCCCATGGAGACTTGTAAAGCATCAAGAAATGTAGTAAAACTGGGGTAAGCTGTCATGGAAACACAAAAAGGTAATGTTTTTTAAAGCATCAAAATCCTGAAACTTCAAAATCTATGGAAATCTGTTTGGGGGGAGAGTGGAAAGCAGTGTGTGAGGAAAAGTGTCTGATACTAGGATCACAAAACAAATTCCAAGTGAGAAAAGCTTGAGAAACTCAGAAACAAGAATAGCCAGACCCAAAGTGAATGGGAGGAATTGCCAAGATAAATAGAATTCTTCCTAAGTCAGTCTAGATACACTTCCTGAATAGTTGATGTTTTGTTTTTGTTTTCATTTTGAAGGTTCAGATTTCACAGTTGAAAATAATTTAAGTGAAGCATCTTATAAAACTTGGGTTCCTAGGGCACCTGGGTGGCTCAATTGGTTAAGCGTCCGACTCTTAGTTTTGGCTCAGGTCATGATCTCAGGGTCATGGGATCGAGCCCCATGTCATGCTCTGTGCTCAATGTGGAGTCTGTTGGAGTTTATCTCTCTCTCCCTCTCTCTCTGCTCCTCCCCTGCTCTTGTGCTCGCTCTCTCTCTCTAAAATAAATAAAATCTTCAAAAAATTAATAACTTGGGTTCCTATGATGAAAGACCAAGGAAAGTCTAGGGGATGAACATGTGTTTGTGTACACAGGAACTCACTAGGCTAGAATAATAAAAGTGCCCCATTTACAGTTTACCTAAGAAGACTCCATTAACCCATTCCTGACAATAAACACAAGCCCCACAGCCCCATCTTCCAGGAGAAGTCCATGTTCAGTCATTAAGCATGATTAGTCCCTTCCTCTTCTTTGTGTTCACTTTATTCTTCCTTTAGGGAGAAAAGTCTATTATTATTGGTTGGTTTTTTGCTGATAGAAGCAAGGAGAGATAGATAAATATAAGAATGTGGGAAATGGTTGGGGCTAATTTATGAGCCTCAGGGATTGGTCTGTGACAAAAAAGGTGAAGTTAGAAAAATAAATGTGACAATGAAAAGTCTATCGATGTGTGGATTCGAGATGCTTAATGCCAGCAACTGCTTTGGATTCCTTGTTACATAAAAGAAACAGTCTACCATTTACTTAAAACACTATGAGTCTGGTATTCTATTACTTCCAAGGGATCCTTGAAAGGATTTCCAATTTATTCAGACACTCTGCACTAATGACAGAGAAAACTACTAACTCACTTTTTTCTCTTCATTGCATGTGTGGCCTCCCAAATCTTCAATTATGTTTTAGAATAAAATACCATGGAAAGCCAATGAGGAGATCATAGCTGATCTCATATATGAGGAGACTGGAGAAGTCCTTGGTATCATGAGGTAGGAAGTTTAGGAAAGGTCCTTTACCTTCAAAGTTCTCCCCAACCCAGGTGCTACAAGTCATTTTTGTTTATATTTTCTCTATTTGTTCCTTTTGAAAATTCCAGTGACCCGACCCTAGAACAAAACCTATTAAACATATGCATGAAAATGTTAGTAAAATTTAGAATATCTCCTCTTAGAATGAGAGAACCTAATACTATAAAGCTCTCGAAATTTGGAACTATGAGAAGACTAGGAAAAAAGAGAATAAAGTAATCAGCAAGGACAAGTGAGGACCTATACATTAAATTCACTCTGTTTGTGCCCTTTCTCATGAACAAATTCAGATTTTATTGGTTCTGCTTACCATCCTGACAGTGCTATAGTTTTGGAACCTCTAGAACCTGAAGATGTATGTCAGGGACAGAATGACCACCAGGATGAACTCTGACCATAAGATAATAAATGTAAAATACGTTTCAATAATCCTTTTCCTCCTCGTACCTGCTACCCAGTCTGTCTTTGCCCATCACACTGTCAAGGCTTCTGTGCAGGGGCTGCTCTCCACCCTGCTCTCCACACAGGCTCTGGCATGAGCCGCAGCCTGTGTATTCCGCTAGGGATGGGCCCCGGGGTTGAGACAGGTACAAGTCACTCAATCAGTATGCTTATCTTATTGGTTACCAGTTAGGGGCAGAACTGCAGATAATCTTTGCAGCTCTTATAATCCTCCTACCAATAAAATATTTTTTACCAAATTATGTAATATGTATAATGAACTCCTTCCCTGTATTTTGAAAGGGATTATACTTAGTTATGGAGAGTGGGGAAGGGTGAAAGGTGAAGAGAATTTTGGATGTATTTTTTTGTCATGGTTCAGCACCCCCCTCATGGAACTTCAGAGTTTGTGCCATCATGGGAATAATTAAGATTACTATTAATCTGCCACTTACCTGCCTCAACCTAAAATTTTTATTTTAACTAAAAATATAGCTGATTCAACTCCTCATACTTCCAATTGTTGGGTAATGGATGTTCCTAAGCAAATAACAAGCTTCTAAGAAATTACCCTAATCAGCAAATACCTTTACTCCAAACTGCTCGCAGTGAGGGGTAGAGTGATTCAGAATCAATTTCTCTGTCCTCAAGCCATAATAGAAGCAGATAACAAACATGAAGCACTGAGCTTATCTGCAGTTAATTTGGAGGAAACTGTTATACATGGAGAAAGCCTGATGGTGCTTAGTTGGTAGAAACAAACACATATACTGTAAGTGTGGGTTATTTCAGGGAAGACTATTTTGAATGTCTCTAAGCATCCTTTATCAGATCAAAGAGAGGTTAAACCCTTGCTCTGGATTTGGACACAGCAAGGTTTCTTAACACCTTCTATTTCATATTTTACAGGAATGCTCCCCATATTGTTAAAAAAGAAAATGAAATTAGCTCACCAAGGGCTTAATTATATCCTCTTCAGTGGGCATCAATACTATTGGCAGCCCTCATAGGGATAGTCTCTTGACAAATCAAGTTATTGTCTGAGGCATGAAGTGTTAGATTATGATCAAGCCAGCGTGACGCTGTGATTCATGGCTACTCTATTACTGAGGGGAAGCAGGATTTCTGTTTCATAACGACTTTGAATTTCTGGTGAGACAAGTGAATCCTTTCGTTCAACCTCAGGAGTTCATCTTCAGTATCTTAGAACGGAATTGTTTTACAGACTGAAACATGTGAAGACACAGAGGGATCTTAAATAATGATGTGGGAGAGCTTCTCCTCCTGCAACAAACCCTTTGGAATTCTAACAAGGGCCTAAAGTGAGTTGAGCAATCCAAATAATAAGTGATAAAGGTAGAATATTTCCATGGTAGAATTTAACGTTTTAATGGATGTGTTTGTAGCCTTCTGTTTGTCGTATCTTGCCCACATTCTTACATTCTCTCTACTTTGCTGATATATATACCACAGTATACATTTTGTTATTAAAGCAAATTCTCTGTTTAGCAGGTTTTCACAAACCCCTGGTTATATAATTGCTATTGTTTTTCCTGTATGATTTTTAAGACTGTTTAGCTGCTTCATTTAAAATAATTTTATAAATGAAAATACTTGCTAGAAAACATTTTTTAAATAATAGGAAAACACAGAGAATTAAATAAAAAAAAATTACTTTCTTACCACTGGAAGATATATTTATTTTTGATCATTTTTGTGTATACATTTATAGTCTTTTAATATGCATAGAAAAATGTTTTTTAACAAATCATAACTCTACATACTGTTTTATACTGGAATTTTTCATTTAACAATGTGGTATGGACGTTTTCTCATTAGCAGTCAATCTTGTTAATGAAAATGCTATTTTGGCTGAATGTTTATGTATAGAAATTACAGCTGAGTACCTGTATAAAGTTAAATATTTTAAAATAAATACAGGAAAAAATTATAGGTTGCTAGGTAGTGTTTTCGTAATTGTGGTAGGTAGTATTTCACATTTTCCCTTTGTTTCACAGCTAGTGGGCTAATGCCCTTGGCTCTGAACACCCCTTTGTTCCCCATGGGTTCTCAGTGTGTAGATTAGCAGCCTGAGAAGATAAAAGGCAAGAGGTATGAATAGGGAGCTCCTTGTATTTCAAAAGTGTAGAAGATAGAGAATGTATATCAGGTTCCCATTAGGGAACCACTGTGCGCCATTTCTTCCAACCTTGGTTTTTGGCCTTCTCCAAACACCTCCATCAGGATCAGGGCTAAAGATATATAAAAAATATCTTTTCAATAGGGATGTTCAAAATTGAAGAAACTGTAAATTGAAAGGACTTAATATGGTTATTACCCTGTATTATTACCTCATAAACTCCATGTTTGTGGTTTGGATTCAGCCTCTGTCACTACATATAGTTTTAAATTTGTGTTAGTATCCTTGTTGCCTAACAATATCTTGAATCCTGACTAGAAAATGTGGACATTGAGATCAAACTTTGAAGAAGTCATTTGTCCTTTGATCCATACCTCATAGAATATTCCAAAGAAACAGCACCAAAAAAAAAAAAAAAAACCCAAAAGGATCATAGACATAAATATAAAACCTAAAAATATAAAACTTCTTGAGGAAAGCAGAGGATAAAATCTTTGTGACCTTTGGTTAAACTGTGATTTCTTATATGATATCAAAAGTACCACCCCAAAAAAGAAAATATTGATAAGTAAGACAGCAAACTAAAATTTTTGCTCTTGTAAAAAATACTTGTTAGGATAATGAAGAGAGAGTTACAGTGTAGGAGAAAATATTTGTAAAGCAAACATCTGATAAAGGATTTTATCCAGAATGCGTAACAAGCTCTCAGATCTTAATAGGGAAATAAGACATTCAGTAAATAAATGGACAAAAGATTTGAACAGACACTTCACCAAAGAAACTACATAGATAGGAGATAAGCAAATGAAAAGATGCTCGATATCATTAATAATCAAGGAAATGCAATTGAAAACCATGATGTACCATATACAACTATTAAATAGCTAAAATTAAAAGACCATTTCAAATGTTGGTAAGGATGTGGAAAAACTAAAACTCTCATACACTGCTGATTGGAATGTAAAATGATACGAATCATTTTGGGAAGATAATTGGGCAACTTCTTATAATATTAAATACACATCTGCCACTTGATCCAAGGTAGGAATTTACTCAAGAGAAGAGAAATAATATACTCACTTAAAGACTTATACACAGATGTCCATGGCACCTTTATCTGCAATAGCCAAAAACTGAAAACAACCCAAAGGTATCAAGAAATGAATGCTTAAGGCAACTACAGTACATCCACACCCCGGGATACTATTCAGTCATAAGAAGTAATGAACCATTGATATATAGTGGGTGGGTATCAAAATAATTATGTTGAGTGAAAGAAGGCATACAGTAAAAGGTAAATTTTATAGGATTTCACTTATGCAAAATTTAGGTGAAACAAACTGATCTATAGTGACAGAAAGCTTATGAGTGAGTAAATGTATGGAAGCAGAGGTTGGCTAAAATGAGTGAAGAGAAGAATTGCAAAAATCATGACACAAAAACATCTTGCAAGTTGATGGATATGTTCAGTATCTTGATTTTAGTGATGGTTTCATGGGCGTATACTGACATCAAAACTTACCAAATGATACACTTACATATCTGTAGTTTATTATATGTTCCTCAGTGAAACCTATAAATATGTTAGAAAGATACATGTAACTAAGTATGTAAATTTTTTTGAAAGATTTTATTATTTATTTGACACAGAGAGAGAGAGAGAAAGAGAGTGTGCGCACAAGCAGGCAGAGCAGCAGGTGGAGGCTGAGCAGGGAGCCCAGTGTGGGTCTTGATCCCGGAACCCTGGAATCATGACCTGAGCCAGAGGCAGATGAGCCATCCAGGTGCCCCCTAAAATTTTTAAAATAGTGAAATATTTCCACACTTTGTATAGGGTTACCTTTAGAGTGACTCATGTTTTAACTTAAAATTATTTCTTTAACATAGTTAAGAATTTTGAGATAATTTGAAATTTGCAATGCAAAGTCCACCCAACAGTAAGAAATGAGTTAGTTGTTAATGACTGAAGAAAGGGAAAAATGGCTCCCTTAGTGTGGCAGTTGTCTTAATCCATAACATTAGGGAAACCTCTTTGTATAAAATATCAGGGTTACTGGGTACCCAATACACTGTGGCTCATTGGAATATCAGGCCCTGGCAAGGAGACAACCCTGGAGGCCAGAAATCAAGGTTGCTCTTTCTGTGTCCCCTCCTCTCCTCCATGGGAATCCTTGACTCTGGCTGATTGAAATGTCCTCATCTACACATGCACTCACGATTACCTGCCCCTGGGCACACATCTAGTTATTTAGTAAGATAAAAGAACCTTCTTGATGGAAATTATGTGAGGATCCTTGCTGGAGCCTCAGTAGCTGAATAAAGTGTTTTTTAAACTTGAATGTGAATATGAATCAGTATGAATAAACTATGAAAACATATTAGACATGTACATTCTTAAGCCCTAATCCTAAATGTTCTGCTTTAATAAGCTGAGAATGGGGGCACTGAGGGTAGTCTAAGACAAGTAACTCCCAAATTATACTTCGAGATCTATGAATTGAGTTGGTATTTTTCTATGCATTTTCTGTTCTAATAGGAATTTAATGTCTCATGTCAAATCTAGGTTAAATCAATAATTCACTTTTATAATTATAACCCAACACCCTTGATAACAGTTAGGAGCATTTTCTCTTTGACTGCTCCTTTCATGTCATTTTCAAAAAAGACCAGTCTGGACAAGACACTAGGCATGCTTTTGAGAGGACAAAGATCCTTGGCCTTCAGGACAGTGAAGTTCGGGAGAATATGGTACAGTTAAATGACCAAGCAGGAGATATTGGGGCGAGGTCACTTGATCCTTCCCTGAATTACAGCATCTGATTCTTCCATGAATGTGTTGTGTAATCTATGAACTGATCAGTTAGTTAGATGCTCTCTAACTTTCCTTCCCAAACTTAGATTATATCATTCTGGTTTGGATCTACAATAGATGAGTTTCAGACCCATTGCCTAAAAGAAATACCTGGCAGGATCTGAGTGTATAAATAAATAAAAGTAACAGATAGTTATATTATTTATCTTCTTCAGTTTCCTGTCAGTTGAGTATGTGTTTTTGTTCTGACCTCTTCATAGGTGGGAGGAACACCAAAGTCCTCTTGTTCACTTCTCATTCACTAAAATTTAATTTGAAGAATAAATGCTTCCATCTGGCTCTAAGTTATCTGAGATATATGAATACATTATATTCCAGAAAATAAATGAAGAATGTAGTTAATAGAGTAAGCTCTAATATATTGGGAAGATTGAGGTGACTTCATATAGTGGATATCAGTGCCAGCACTGTGAGGAGAGCCACAGTTTGAAAACAAGGAGGTAACCTCAGATGACAGGTCAGTTTCAGGGGGCATCATGAAGCAGCAGTGCTTCCTACTTCTTTGTACATTATTCAGGAGACATCATGCAGCCTTCTGAAAGCAGTCAGAGAATGCATGCATCTCTAATAGACTTTCCTTGGCTTAGAATGACAGCTACCAACCCTTTTACCCACCTTTCCACTGCCCCCTACACTCTAAAGCTGGCATATTAAGACGCCCGTGTTACATGATTAGATTTCAGAGATAGAGGTAGGTTTTCTGTTGGAAATGGTTAGTGATGAATCAGTTACATGGCCATCATTGCTTCTGCTAAAGATGTGCATATTTTCTTTCTCCACATTTCAGGGAGGCCACTAGCAAATGTTAAGGCAGTGATATTCAAAAGATGTAGATCTCTCAGTTGGCAGGTGGACTTGCAGCATTTTTTTTTTCCAGCTGTCCTGAAATGGGTTCTCTTGAATATTTAATGCTTTAAACCATATAGGGCCCAGTGATTGAGGCTCTTAACAGAACTATGGCCTTTATGATTTTCTAGATTATTCCATAATATAAACAAACAGAGTGACCAGAGAGAAGGGGCATTCACATGACTAATAAATTACCTCTACTAACCGTCCCAGTTCAATTGGGTTTACTAAATTTTTATGTCATACTTTAGTTGTTTGGGTTTTTGACTGGCAACCTGTCTTTGAAGGCTCGGAGAGATTTTCTTGATGATGGCAATGAGATTGATCTCAGACAAAGCATATCATTACAGCCTTTCCTGCTGCAAAATATAACCAACATGTCATATATAATTTCTGAAGCTGTATACAATTAAAGGGCCAGATCTGAAAACTCATTGACATCAAGAACCAAAACCAAATGATCATTCTGCTCACACCAGAAATCATGCTAGAGAGTAATAGCTGACTTCATTGGTCTATTGACAGGTCTTGCCAACATTGTTTTCCCCAATTGCTTCTTTCAAATATACAGTGAAGACTGATGATTTTGTGAAAAGGCACAGGCTTTCAAATGCCTTTTAAATACTTATCAAGTATTATAGAAAAACAAACAAAAATTTGTGAAAATAGGGTCACCTGGGTGACTCAGTCCACTGACCATCTGACTCTTGATTTTAGCTTGGGTCATTATCCTCAGGGTTGTGGGGCCGAGCCCCATGTCCGGCTTGGTGCTGAGCATGGAGCCAGGTTGGAATTCTCTTTCCCTCTTCCTCTGCCCTTCTTTTGTCCCTCCTCTTCCCTCCACCACCCCCCAAATGTGAAAATAAAAGCACTTGTGAAATTTTATTTGCTTTGCCAAAGAACTGTGATTTTCTCCAAATGTTATTATAGCTCTTTATACTCTAACTTTGTTCTGAGCTGCAGTGATTGACACAATCCATGTCACTAGAGAGCTTTGTTATAGTTAACCCTATTATTAATTGTGGATAGTTAGTCACAGGGCTCTGTCTACACTTTGGGCTACACATATCTAGTGCTAACTGGCTGGATGGACACTGGGAAACTTACAAGCATTTTCCTGACTTTATAATCAGGATCAAACATCTCTAAGATTTTCACAATCCTTCCAACTGAAACATAAAAAAAAGTTGCAAAATGGTGACCTTCAAGAAGAAGTTAGACTGAAGATAGGCTGTGTTTGACCAGGACATGCTTTAAAATGTTTTAATTCGGGGGTGCCTGGGTGGCTCAGTGGGTTAAGCCTCTGCCTTTGGCTCAGGTCATGATCTCAGGGTCTGGGATCCAGCCCCGCATCAGGTTCTCTGCTCGTGAGGGAGCCTGCTTCCCCACCTTCTCTCTCTGCCTACTTTTAATTTCTGTCAGTCAAATAAATAAAAATCTCTAAAAAAATTTAAAAAAAAGTTTTAATTTGGATGTGAATACTTTTAAATGGATAATATTCCTTAGCTCCTTCATTCCCCACAGTCCTCACCAACTTCTATTTGGAACTCACATCTTGATACATTAATATTTTGATCCTGACCCATGTAGGCATTTGAGTTTATGTGTTTTGATTTAGGTGTGTGATTCTCCTATAAAATGAAACTGCTGAAAACACAAGTTTCTTGAGGTTAGTAGAAAAACAGAAGCACCGATTTCCAGGAGGTGAAAGATTTTAGGCCTATTTTTCTCATAAAATGCTATTTTTGTGGTTGTAATGTGTATCTTAAAACCTTATGTAAATGTTTTAAAATCTTCTTTTGGAAGAGATGGAGACTTTATGAAAAAAGTTCAGCATAACTTTACTATCTCGGAAACTCTTGTCTGGGAAGATAAAAGCTACAATTGACTTTTTGTTTCCCCAAGACTTCCTGAAAGACCCATAAACTATTTAATAGATCCAGGGACGATTTATACTCCTAGAACTTCTTGACTCAAAATGGATGTCTTGCTATATCTACAAACTCTACATTATTATTTTATGATTGTTACTCAATCTAAAACAAGTCCCTGGATTGAAATCCACCTTAAGCTAGACTTCAAAATCTTAAATATCCCCAATTTTGTCTTTCCTTCTAAGATACTACTAAGACTGCCAAGGCATTGCTCTTCCTGCCTACTAAGCAATAAACCCAGCTTTGTCTTACCATCAGTTTTTTGTTTGTTTGTGGGGTTTTTTTTTGTTGTTGTTATATTTTGTTTGTTTTTTTTTTTTGGTGATATTTAGCACTATCTTACAATTCCATGGTCTTTCTCTCTTGTTTCCTGGCAGGTTTAGAAAACTAAGAGTAAAGAAAAATATAAATAGAGCAAAAGTATGAGACTAAGGAAAAAAGGTAGATACCATGGAATGCCAGTTTTGAAGAGAGATGAGCAGTAATCATTTCCCTTAATTCCCTCTTATTTGAATAATGTCCTTTGCTCTCATGTGTTCTCATAAAACTTGGTTTATGGACTTTTCACTCTTATAGGCAAAGAAATTGGGGGAAATGCCATATAATGGTTCAGACATGAGTTTTTGAGAGTTAGAGATTTAGTCATAAATACAAAAGAAGAAAAGTAAGGGAGACATAAATGTTGCTCAAAAAGAAAAAAAAAAGAATCAATCTACTTGTTAATAAGTAGGCCATGGTAGAAAGAGAACAAATTAAAAGATCACTGAAATTTTAGGTATTAAAAATCAAGGGAATGGTGATGCCAGCATCAGAATGGGGAAGAAGTTGGCATGTTATTTTATCGGCAGATTATAAAGTTCTGTTTGACTCATTTTAGATTTCAGTCAGACAGGAAAATGGAGATACCTGTCAAAAAAATAAACTGAGGATGATGGGCTTAGAGAGCATGTGAAGTACCAAAGTAGAAAATGAACACTTAGGAGACCTGTGAACGAACTGAACTCTTCATTGGTACAGAAAGGAATGAATAGAAATCTCCTTGTGAGTCTCATGGAAAAAGGAAAAAAGGAAGGAGAAAAGAAAGACAAGGAAGAAAAATAAGAGAGGGAAGAAGAGAAAAGAAAAACAAAGAAAGAATAAGAAGCAATTATTAGAGGGGAAGGAAAGCAAAGGAAAAGAAAAAGGAAAACATTCTAATAAAGCTATAAGTGAGTTCAAAAGGGTAAGTGTCAAATCAATATTAAAAATAATCTTTTAGAGGGAAGGATCTGGCTAACTTTCTGAAGTAAAGGTTAAAAATACATGACGTGAGGGTAGAACGTTGCAAAAAAATTTTTTAAAAACTAACCAAAATACCAACATTGTCAGAAAAAGAGTACTTAGCTGGCTCTGGGGAGATTTTGGAGGCAGTTGAAAATAAAAGCCAGATTGGAAAAGATTAAGATTTTATATGTAGATGGAAAATGAAAGGTGTTTGAATACTTTCAATTTTCAGTGGTCTCTGTTGCATTTTAAAGCAAGAGCAAAAAGAAATAAACTTTTATAAACATCGAACTATTAGTGAAGCATGGAAGTAAAAAAAAAAAAA
This sequence comes from Lontra canadensis, assembly GCF_010015895.1. Classification (NCBI taxonomy): domain Eukaryota; kingdom Metazoa; phylum Chordata; class Mammalia; order Carnivora; family Mustelidae; genus Lontra; species Lontra canadensis. The sequence goes on from NW_022631006.1 coordinate 14,600,235, forward strand.
ACCACTATAAAATGAGATTGTGCATCTAAACAAATGACTAATTCCTTAAATGAAAAGGTGGTTTATTCTGAGGGTGTGTGTGTGTGTGTGTGTGTGTGTGTGTGTGTGTGTCTGTGTAAAAGAGAGAGCATAGAGTTGAATAAAACCAAAATATATATGCTTTGTCCTATCTTTTTCTCATTCTTCTTGATAGTCTCATTCTCTCAATTTCAGGAGACATTACTGATGGCTAAGGTTATCACGGTTTTGCCTTTTTTCCCCTCTCTCTCTCTGTCATCACCTATGCTTCAGCTCCTGCTTCTAATCCTTCCATGGGTCATGCACCCCCATCTCATTACAGACAGAATCCTTTTTAAATGAACTTCCATAATACCAGAATCATTTTGTCACCTAGCAGTTTCTTCCTTGAAGCACCCACATGAAACACTATAATGAGGTTCTTCCTAGGGAAAACTTTTCCCATTTAGTGGACTTTGCCTATTGCCTGAAGTTTCTGAGTGGTTAATGATATTTTCTTCTGATGTCTTGAGAATCGATCTCTCAGAGTCTTCTCTGAAAATCTTGGTAAAAGCAAACCATTTCCTAAGGATAATAAGAGCAAAGCCACCATTGGATTGTAATTCATAAAAAAAAAAAAAAAGGTGTGCAATCCTCAGGTTTTTATATCATTTCTCACAGGGAATTGACTTCTACTTGCAGCATTTTCATTCTGGTTGCTGCGAGAATGCATTCCTTGAATTAAGCAAGGGAGTGCTTTATTTTACTTTGCCTAAATGAAAATTTACTGCTCACGATACAGAGTGAAATTGTTCAAGGTACAAGCAAGAGTTCTTTTGTTGTTATAAATATGTAAATTGATAATATACTATGTTCTGTTTTTCACGTAGAAGTGCATCTTTGGGCTTTTGCTTTCTGTCTTAAGATGTAAACTGACTCTCCCTTTTGCAGGCAGCATTTCTCGAAGTAGTTACATGAACCACCCACATTAAATTCACTTGAGATTATTTTCAGACCAAACGAATTAAGAATCTGCATCTTTAATAAGGCGATGATTAAGCATTGAAGTCTGAGAAATTCCCTAGGAAAGCAGTAGTACAGAAATAGTACCAGTATTTATGTTTGACACAGAATCTATTTTTGAACGAATTGTAGGATGCTCATTTGTAGTTTACAGATCTCTTTGATCTATTACCAGAATTTGAGAAAAAGTTTCTGAGGAGTAATGGTGTGGCATGGATGATTGTGAGAGCAGACAGCTACTAACGTCAGGGCAGAAGGAATAGGCCTTTACAGTTCTTGTATGGAAACTGTCTTAGGACTTTCCAGAGCCTCATTGTTAGTCTTTTAGTTTCTCTTGCCCAAAAACGGAGCACAAGGACTGCAGGGTGCATGGCAACTTTTCTGGCTCTTCGAAAAGAATCTGCCCCAATTCTTGAATTCTTCTTACACACAAAGCTTGAGGACTAGACTTTGACTTAAGGGAATTAAAAGGAGAGAAGGAACGGAGACAACAGTGCCAGTTCAAGGGCAGAGGCTGTAACATACAGCAGGTGAGTGGAAAGAGCTCGAGAGACCACTGCTGTTACGGGAGAAGAAAAAGACTAAAGTTATTTAGGGGAGTACCTGGTGAGAATAACATGAAGGAGTTAACTAGGTTTAATGCATATGGAGAAGAGAAAAGGAAATATGATTTCTGGTATGGAACCTCAGAATTGAACAAACACTAGCAGTGTAATATCATTAATTGGGCACTACTCTTTCAGGTACCAAGCAACGCACCTCACATACATGATTTAATCTCCACAGGTCTATGTTTCTGGGGCAAAAATTAGGTACATTTTACAGATAAGCAAAAAAGGCTAAGGAGGATAAATCATTTACCCCATGTTCACATGGCTATTAGTGCTGAGTTTAGAAGACAAATTTAGGACAGATTTCTAAGTGACGCTTCATGGAAAAATCACTTTGAACTGAAGTTGAAAAGATATGCTCCCCATGAAGATCAAAAAAGAATGTAGTTGGCATGAGGGTAAGGTAGTATACATTTAGAGAAACTAGTCAGGTTGCATATAAGCCTGCATTTATTTTGCTTTAGAACTTTACTATTTGCAGAAGTCTAGTAATCTCTCGTTCTAGTTTGTTGATTGACCTACTCAGGTTTGTTACTATTCTTTGCTAGCCTGTACAATAGGGTATATCTGAATGAGTCCCAGGAACAGCAAAATGACACTGGGTCTAAATGACTGAAAGAGTGTTTATTTGGGTGGCTCCAGGTAGAAGGGAGCTTTATTCTCCAATGTGTAGAGAGAATTCTCCATGTTATCACACTGGCCATATCCCTTACCATTGGCAAGGCTCTTGTTCTGCCCCCTGTATTTTCATTTTCTGCCTCATTAATCTCTGATCTTTACTTCTTACTCACCCTGGACTCTTTTCTGAATGACTCAGTTCATTACAAACAAATAAAGATAAATAAAACAACCATTTCAAACTGAAAGAATTCAATGGATTCTTTTCTTTGCCTGCTTCATTGTATTTTCCTAAAGGACGTTATAAATTGTGTATACATAATTGTATCACAGTATACAAAATGAAAACAATAGTCTATGACTCTTACATGAATAAAAATTAATAAGCATATCTATTCTACTGTAGTTTCATTTTTAAAGAGAATTAAAGATACCTGGATCAACAGAGCAATGTTGTTACAATCCATCCACAGTTCATTTGTGGTCCATGGAAATATTTTTAATTAAAAAAATCAGACAACTAAAATAATATTACACAAGTCCTCTTTTTCAGTCTCTTCTGTGATCTCAACTCTGTTTTACTAAACAAATATATTTCTTATTCCCTGCCCTTTTTTCCCATTCTTCTTTTCCTATTTCATTCTATATTACATTAGTCAGCTTAGATTGCTATAAGAAAATACCATGAAGTGAATGGCTGAAATTTTAATTTCTCATAATTCTAGAGGCCTGGAAGTCCATGATCAAGGTACTGGCACATTTACTTCATGGGCAAGGGCCATCTTTCTGGTTCGCAGACTACTGCCTCTTGTTGTGTCCTCATAAAGAGAGAGAAAGTTGTGGTCTCTCTTCCTCCTCCCCCTCCTCCTCCCCCGCCTCCTCCCCCGCCTCCTCCCCCGCCTCCTCCTCCGCCTCCTCCTCCGCCTCCTCCTCCGCCACCTTCTCCTTCTTTTTTAAGATTTTATTTATTTATTTGACAGACAGAGATCACAAGTAGGCAGAGAGTCAGGCAGAGAGAGAGGAAGGGAAGCAGGTTCCCAACTGAGCAGAGAGCCCGATGCGGGGTTCCATCCGGGGACCATGGCATCAGGACCCTAGCTGAAGGCAGAGGCTTTAACCCATTGAGCCACCCAGGCGCCCCCTCTCTTCCTCTTCTTATAAGGACACTTCCCCTGCCTCATCATGGAGGGGAAGCATCTTTATGACCTCCTCTAAACCTAATAACCTCACAAAGGTCCCATCCCCATATATTATCACATTGGGGATTAGGGTTTCAACATATGAATTTTGAGTAGGCACACATTTTTGGTCTATAACAAATAGCGGTCTTATGCTTTGTACCAAACTCTCTATGTCCTTTCCCACTCTTATGTATAAACACTCAGTCTGGATGCATAGGTTCAATATCTGAGAAATGCATTTTTTAACCTTTGAATATTCAGTATCTATTGTTTCTTCTCAAAGAGTTATATAAAGTGAAATAAAAACCTGTCAACATTATTCAAAGTATGAGAATAGAGAGATTATTTTCAGCATTTAAGAATTCCTCTAAACTCTATCCTTTTATCTATAATGCATACTTTTTTTTTAAGTTTTTATTCAAATTCTAGTTAGCCAACATACAGTTATATTAATTTCAGGTGTACAGTGTAGTGATTCATCGCTTCCACATAACAGTTGGTGCTCATCACAAGTACGCTCCCTAAGTAATTTTTAAGATTGATTGATTGACTGATTGATTTGATGGAGAGAGTGTTCACAGTTAGGCAGAGAGGCAGGCAGAGAGGGGGGCGGGGGAAGTGGGCTCCCTGCTGAGCAGAGAGCCTGATGCGGGGCTTGATCCCAGGACCCTGAGATCATGATCTGAACCAAAGACAGAGGCTTAACCCTCTGAGCCACCTAGGCACCCCTGAATACTTTAATTTTTAACATTCAATGGTTTTTAGTATATTCACAAGGTTGTGCAACCATCACCACCGTCTTAATTCCAGGATATTTTTTATCATTCTTAAAAGAAATCTCATACACATTATCAGTCACTACCCATCCTTCAGCTAGTTCCTGGCAACCTCTAATCTACTTTCTTTCTTTATGGATTTACCAATTCTGGATATTTCATATAAATGGAATAATCTAATATGTGGCCTTTTGTATTTGGCTTCCTTCACTTAGCACAATGTTTTCATGGTTTATCCATATAATGGCATGTATCAGTACTTCATTTTTTTTAAAGAATGAATAATATTTCATTGTGTGTATGTAGATACCATGTTTTGTTAATGCATTCATCAGTTGATGGATATTTGTATTGTTTTTACATTTTGGCTTTTAAGAATAATGCTTCTGTAAATATTGCATGAGCATATATGTTTTCAGTTATCTTGGATATATAACTAGCAGTAGAATTGCTGGGTCTTATGATAATCCTTTAACTTTTTTAAGAACACAGGATGTTTTTACATTTATTTATGTCTTCTTTATTTTATTTATATAAATTTTTACTGAAGTATAATTAACATACAATATTAATTAGCTTCAGGTGGACAATATTTTGATCAACAATTCTATACATTACTGAATGCTCACTACGATAAATATAGTGACCTTTCATCACCACATAATAACATTATTTTGGCTTGTGCTATACTTTTCATCTCTGTGATTTATTTATTTTATAACTGGAAGTTGTATCTCTTAATCCTCTATTTCACCCATCCTCCCACCCGCCTCCCCTTTGGTAAGTACCTGTTTGTTCTCTGTATTTAAGAGTCTGGTTTTGTTTTGTCTTTTTATTATTTGTTTGTTCATTTGTGGGGGTTTTTTGTTTGTTTTTAAGATTCCACATATATATAAAGTCATATGGGATTTGTCTTTCTCTTTATTTCACTTAGCTTAATACCCTATAGGTACATCTATGCAAATGGCAAGGTCTCATTCTTGTTTTATGGCTGAGTTATATTCCATTCTGTGTACATACCATATCTTCTTTGTCTACTCATCTATAGATGGACGCTTGATTGTCCGTAAGTTGATTTTTTCCATATCTTTGCTATTGTAAATCATGCTTCAATAAACACGGGAACCTTTATCTTTTCAAATTAGTGTTTTTCTTTTCTTTGTGTAAATATCCAGTAGTACAATTACTGGGTTATATGTATATCTTTAATTTCTTCTAGTAGTGTTAGGTAGCTTTCATTGTACAAGTCTTACACTTCTTTGGTTAAATTTATTCCCAAGTATTTTGTGCTATTTCATGACATTTTCAGTGGAATTCCTTCTTTATTTCATTTCCATGTTATTCATTGCTAGTGTGTGCTAGTATATAGAAATACATGGATTTTTGGAAATTGACATTGTATCAATGGAGAATTAATTCGTCCTCTTGATTTTTGGCTTAAAAAGTCTAGAACTGGGGGTTTTCTGTCCATATCTCTAAATTTTTATGTTCATCATCCCCAGGGTTTCATTTTTCCCTTGAAGATTCATGGCAGCCTTAAGTGGACATATATTCATAATTAGTTATCCACATTCACTGAGTTATAGGGCTTACTTTGATCTTGTGACTTCATCAAAAATTTAAAATCAAATTTAACTGATGACCTGAACATTAATGTATTCTGGATATAAATTGTCAGTGCCACCCATCACAATCATATGGAAATAGTAATATTTTTATGTAAGTAAACAAAAAACCTACCCATTGGTTCTTTCCTGCTTCTAACATTATACTAACTTTTCTTCTGTTCATTCTTAGAAGTTTTATAATTTTGCTGCATTCTTTCAAATATGATTCTAAGGAACGCCAGATGGTGAACATAGAGAAGCTCAGAAAATAAACTAGGAGAACCATGCACATTGCCATTCCTTATATAATCAATTACCTAAGTTTTAACAAATCTTCATGGAGCTGACATTTCCCTCATGTAGCTGGCATTTGGAGAGCCTGGACATTACAGACAGGTAGCTGATGCCACAAGACTAGAATTTCCTTAGTCCAGAATAGACAGCCTGAAGCTTTCACATAAAAGAAACAACAACAACAACAAACAAAACAAGAAAAACTTGCATATGTTCATTACAGCCATACAAAGCTTAGCATTTCACACCTTGTCAAGGTTATCAGGTACAAAGCTGTCCTTGAATCTAATTTTTATTCCAGAAGAACTGTGAAAAGTGAAATTATTGCATAGCAAAAAAGGGAAAGGTTTCTTCACTGTGTGGTTTGCTGCAGTCATGTTCAAGGGGAATTCAGAAAAAAAAAAATCATACCTTCAAAAATCATTAGGTTGCCATTAGGTTCAGTGCTGTTTCACCTGATAATGGCAAATATGACCTCTAAATTGCCTATATTTAGAAAACTTACATTATCAAATAGTCCATGATATATACTTCTTATTTGTTTCCTGACTTAGGCCAGTGTATTTGACGATTTTGATAATATGGATTTTAAGGTATTAAGAAATTCTAATATATGTTAGAGAAACTATTAGGAAGCTTATGAAGACGTTCTGTGCACAATTTTTAATTCGAAATTCTTTTTTTTGTTTGTGACTTGTACACAGACCTACCAAAAAAGAAGAAAACAGGGAAGGTAAAATGAGCAATTTCCTTAAAATTCCACATTTATGGAAAAAAATAATCCTCCCTATAGTATCATTTACTTTCCCAACCACTGGAAACAGAGAGAGTTGAGGGAGTTATGTAATTGGAAAAATTTTATTTATTGACTTGGGTGATGCTTGCATTGATAAAAGATTCGTTAAAATAGTAATCATATGATTAGATGGACTGATGAGTGAGGAAAGGGGTAGGTAGGAAGATAGCTATGTGATAGAGCAAGTTATATAAAATGTAATGGTAGAGTACAGCAGATGGGTACATGAATGAAAATTCTTTCAGTTTAGCTGTGTGTTTTAAATTTTCCCAATAAAATGTTAAAGGAAAAGAGTAAATAAGTGCAAATCAGAAGCCTGAGTTTGAGTGATCATGGGAAACAAACTTCTGCTCAAGATTCTAGCGTATTATATAACAAAATCTGCATGGGCCATGGTAAGAAACATCATAGAATTGTCAAAAACTAAAACCCACAAAAATAGCCACATAAATTTTGAATCCTCTTATTTACTTGACTGACTAGTGGATTAAAACCTCACAAATGTTTCCCGTGAGACAGAAAATAAATATAGTGAATGGCATCTTATCAAGAGACCTATTGTAACTTGAGCCCTCACAAACATTTTATTCATGCCATGACTATGATAAAAGAAGAGTCTGAGAGAAAATGCAAGAGAGAAAAAACTATTTTGTTTATTTGGACTTTCTGGCAGGGTTGTTTTTTGAGCATAACATCAGAAGGTATCCTGCACACTGCAGCTCAGATGAAGAGTGTCTTACAGTTAGGTATGGACTGTACAGCCTGGGGCAAGCCTGTACTCTGGGTAACATATCTTTAACTGGGATTGTTTAAAATAGGGAAAAATCTCTTAGTAGTACCGGAGTCAGTAATTTTTTCTACCTACCAAAGATAACTACTCTCCCAATATTTTTTATTATCGTGTCCTTGCATTTCTTTATAGTTCTAACAAATAAGTATACATTTTTAAATACTATAATTTTTTTGTGTCCTGTTATATAAATTAAGTTCTTTTGTGGTGAAGTTCTTTTCATCAACATTATGTTTGTGGAATTCATTCACATTTTTCCGTGTACCTATTTTTCACTTATTTGCATTGTTGCAGTGTTTCCTTGTACAATTACACCTCATTTATTTATCTTTTCTAATATTGACAGAAATTTTACTTCCATATTTTAGCTATCAGGAATTTTGTGGTTATGTACAGTCTTGTCCATATCTCTTTGGGGCATATGGAAATGCATTTTTGGGGGGTCTACTTCAGAATGAAATTGCTGAATGATAGCATACGAAGATTTTCAGATTTAATTGATAATGTCTAATAGTTTTCCAAAATGATGAATTTATGCTCCTATAAATAGTGTCTAAAAGTTCCCAGTTGTCCACGTCCTTGCCAACATATGATACCATTTTTATTGTAGCCATTCCCTTGGGTATTAAATGATATCCCACTCTTGTTTTAATTTTTATTTATTTGATTGATCAAACTCTGGTCACTTAGATATTCTTTTCTGTGAAATGCATATTCAAGTATTTTGCCCATTTTTCTATTGAGTTGTCTAATTGTTTGTTTTTGATTTGTAGACCTCCTTATGTGTTCCAAATAAGATCTCTTTGTTAGTGTTATGTGTTGCAGTTGTCTTCTTCCATATATTTTCTTTGTACTATTAATCAAATTTTTATTTCTATGTATAATTGTATTAATATTTTGAATTTTAATAAAATCCAATTTAAAATATATTATTAATTTTTATGCCACTGTTAAAGAAATGATTCTATACTATGAGATTCTGTAGCTATTCTATATTATTTTCTATAATTTTATTGCATATTCTAAAATTCACCTAGAATAGATTTTTATTTTAGTTTTCCCCAAATGATTATTTTATTTTTCTAGCGATATTAATAAGAACATGAGTTGCCCATAATTCTATGGTGTCAGCATGGTTATGTTCCTGTGCTCCCTATCCTATCCTATCCTAACCTATCCTATCCTATTTGTCTATCCTGAAACAGGTACCTTATCTTTTTAATTACTATAGGATTGTGAGTCTTGACATCCAGTAGACAAAGTCCTTATAGCATATTCTCTTATTCAGGATTGTTGTTTTTATTGTTGGCCCCTTGCGCTTCCTCATAAACTTTAGAATCACTTGTCAATTTCCACAAAATCAAGATTGTGTTCAATCTGTATATTTCAAAGGACTGGCATCTTTATGATACCAATTTTTTTCAATTCATAATTTATAGTTTCTGAAGTAAATTTTACACATTTACTATTATAGTTATTATATTTGAATATAACATCAGAATAAGTGCTTAAGTTATCAGTGAATGGTTTAATAGATTTTTACAAGGTAAAACTACTCTTGTAACTAGCACCAAACCAAAAACTAAAACATTACCAACATGCTAGAAGTCTCTGCTTTTTTTCCCCTTTTAATCTACTTTTGAACATTAAATAATTGGAATCATCCAGAAGATATTCTTCTGGTGATTTATTTTTACCAACACTATATTTATGAAATTTACTTAAAATTTTACATATATTTTATGCATTCATTCTCATTGCCCAGTATGTTACATTTTGTAAGCATATAAATTACCTTATCCATGCTACTACTGATGGGCATTTGGGAGATTTCCAGTTTGGGCTATTACGTATAGTGCTATTATAAATATATGTATAAAATTTTATTGGTTATATACCTGAAAGTGGCATTGCTGAGTATACATCCTAAAATATGCATATATTTACTTTTGGTAAATGTTGTCATGCAGTTTTCTAAAGTGGTTGTATTAATGTTTGGTATTTTTTAATTAACATATAATGTATTATTTGTTTCAGGGGTACAGGTCTATGAATCATCAGTTGTACACAATTCACAGCACTCACCATAGCACATACCCTCCCCAGTGTCCATAACCCAATGTTTGATATTTTTGACACTACTGTAAAAGTAATCTATTTCAAATGCGTGATTTATTCTGGCTTATTATGAAGGGAAATGTGATTCACTTCTGTTTTATACTTGCCTCATATCCAGCAACTTTATTAAATTTATTTATCAATTTTAATAATGCTATTATAGTTTCTTTTGGGTTTTCTGTATACACAATCATTCTGTATATGAATAATTATAGTTTTTCCCTTCCTTTCCAATTCTGATATCTTGCCTTGATCTATTGTATAATGTAGAGTAAAAATAGTGATAATGACATCCTTGTCTCCTTGATCTCAAAAGAAAAGTTTAAATGATGTACCATTAAAATCCATATTTTCCATGAGTGTTGTTACACATCCTTTCTATTTCTAGTTTTCAGGTCTCTTACTGTGAATAAAAATTGAATTTTGTCACATGTATTTCTCCATCCCTTAAGATGGTCATATATATTTCTTTTTTCTGTTAATTAGTGTGGATTACATTAATTAGCATTTAGATGTTAACTTAGTCTTACATTTCTATACTAAATGAAATGCAACTTAATTACTATAAGTTAATCTTTTGATAATTTCTGGATTCAGTCTAATTTTTTAAAAGATATTTTCATATTTATGTCCAACAACAAATTTAGCTTATAATTTTTTATATTTTCTTATGTGCAGAAATTTTGACATGACAATTCTGGCCTCATAAAGCAAAGAGTTATTGTAAAGTTGAAATGATTTCTACTTTGAATGAAATAATTCCTCAGTGGAGCTATCTGGAACAAGAGTTCCCCTTATAAGGAGGTTTTCAATCACAAATTCAATTTATTTAATAATAATAATAAATAAATGTAAGATTATTCATATTTTCTGTTTCTTTTATGTAAGTTTTAGTAAGTTAACTTTTCACTTCATCTACCTTAAAATTTTATTGGCATAATACTATATCTCTTATGTTCTTTCTAATGTCTATACCATTTAAAATGATATCTCCTTTTATTTATTATTTTTTGTTTTTATGTTTATATGCTTTTTGGTTCTTAGCTTTGTAAAATAATTGAGGTATAATTAACATACAGTGTTCTATTAGTTTCTGGTATTCAACATAATGATTCAACATTTCTATACGTTATTCAGTGCTTATCACAATAAATGTGCTCTTAAACTCCTTTATTCCAGCTATCCCTTGACTCACCTCTCCTCTAAAAACCACAAGTTTGTTCTCTGTTTTTAAGAGTCCTGGTTTTTTGTTTCATTATTTTGTTGTTGTTCATTTGTTTTGCTTTTTAAATTCCACTTACGAGTGGAATCACATGGTATTTGTCTTTCTCTGTCTGACTTATTTCACTTAGCATTATATCATCCAGGTCCATCAATGTCATTGCAAATGGCAAGATTTCATTCTTTTTATGGCTCAGTAATATTCTATTGTGTGTGTGTGTGTGTGTGTGTATATATATATATATATGCCACATCTCCTTTAACCATTTGATGAACACTTGTTATATAACTCAGCATTAAAAAAACAAATAATTTGATTAAAATGTATAGAGGACCTGAATAGATTTTTCCCCCAAAGAAGACATACCAGTGGCCAACAGACACAGGAAAAGATGCTCAATATTATTAATCACCAGGGAAATGCAAATCAAAACCACAATGGAATACCACCTGACACCTGTCAAAATGGCTGGAGTCAAAAGACAAGGAATAACAAGTGCTGACAAGAATGTGGAGGAAACAGGTTCTGTTTCTCTGTCAGTGGGAATGCAAATTGGTACAACCACTTTGGAAAATGGTATGGAGTTCCTTAACAAATTAAAGAGAGAATTACCACATGATCCAGCAACTCCACTGCTGGGTATTTACACAAAGAAAAGTAAAACACCAATTCAAAAAGATAAATGTACCCCTATCCTCATTGCAAAATTATTTACAATATACAAGATATGGAAATAACATAAGTGTCCTTGCTACCTCCTTTTAAGTCCTTGCTAGTGGCTTCTATATATAGAAGCATGTTTTTTTTTTTCTCTCTCTTATATGTTCTATAATTTTGTTTCATTCTTCAACTTTTATTTCTTCACACCATTTTAAGAGGTCCTTGGAAAATTATTTAACAAAGAACATTCATTTTAGTAAGCTTTCAGTGGACTTTCTATGTAAAATAGCTCAATGTGAAATAACAGCCTTAATAAGTAAAACTCAGTAATATACACACAGTTCTTAATCCAAACCAAATCCAAAGTTTTCCCAAATTAGGAAAAGTCAAGTGTTTTTTTTTTTTTTGTTTTGTTTTTGTTTTTTTTTATAGACCCAGGTCCAATAGAATATGAGAGCATATCACAGGTTGGGTGGCTTAGGAAGCAGATTCTTGATGTAGAGATTAGCATGCTGGAGGTTTATTAGACAGTCAGTGTTCTTGTGATCAACACCAGGGCAAAGGAAGGGAATGGAAGGTTAGAGGGAGAAATTACATTGTGATATAATCTCAGTAGATGCCTCAGCTGAACCTGTGTGAAACTCTGATGTTGGAATGACCTTCATATTTGTCTTAAGTTGGAGTGCAAAGGCTGAGCCTACCTATCACCATACTCTTCAGTAGGGTCAATTTTAGGGAATGTGAGGCCCTTGACAAATGTTTTAGTGAGGCCCTGGTCTATATAAACAATTTGATTTTTAAAATGTATTCAGAATTTGTAAACCCATATGATACACACTGCTTTCTTGATGAGGATTTGGATAACAGGGATGAATTATTTACATATTTGTTATTGTCCAATTGGTGAAGAACCTACAAAGTGTCCAGGCTCCAAATCTTCTTGTTGAGTTCCAGGAATCCTCTTTTTACCTTCTTTATTGCCAAATGTGTCATTCATGTGTACTTTCTTATTCACCACCCCATCCACTTTGAGAAAAGGTAACAACCCTGTTACTACTCACAACATCATGGCTTTTTGGAGTCTGTATTGTTGCAATATAAATCTTGTTTCTGTAGTACCCAATATGACTTATTTAATGATGGTTACATCGTTACCATTATGTTGTGTCATCCATTATGTTATTTATGAATACTGGCTTCTAATGACCCTTTCATAGGTTGTTATTTTGCTTCATTGATGATGACTATAATTTTAAGTCTTATCCAGGGTACACCAGAAAATCTGGATGGTAAATTTATTCTATGTTCATGGTATATTTACTGCTCAGAATTTTATAGCATAAATATACAACAGAGTAGTTTCTAATCTTCTCTTGTCTTCTCTTGAAATATTTAGGATATAATCTTTTTGTACCTACAATGTGAACTCTTTCAGAATTAATTGCATATCTTTTATACATAATGGAAGAATAGGTGAGGAGCCTGTGGGATAAGCAAGGAGAGTACTTACTCTCCTGCAAGGAATTTTCATCCCTCATCTGTACAGTTTAAAACTGACATAAGAAAGCTTGATGCAAAGGACACCTGAGTGGCTCAGTCAGTCGGTTGAGCATCTGACTCTTGGTTCCTGCTCAGGTCATGATCTCAGGGTTGTGAGATCAAGTCCCATGTCAGGATCCATGCTCAGCCAGGAGTCTCCTTAAGATTCTCTCTCTCCCTCTCCCTCTGCCCATCCCACTCATGTACTCTCTCTCTCCCTCTCTGTCTCTCTTTCTCAAATAAATAAATAAATCTTGAACAAAGTTTGAGGCAAGAGGAGGTCATTGATTGGAAGGGCCCATTGGTATTGTTGATTAATGATATTGAAAACCTTTGAAGGAGATAGTTGTGGCCATACCTGATGGACTGTACAACTGTGGCATAGAGCTTGTGGAGGAACTAAAGGACCACCCTGGCTACTAGCAACAGGAGATTCACAGGATAAAGCATGCCTATTGCCATCCTTATTTCTCTTGGGTACAGACAAGTGCTGTACAGTCAAGAGCAGGTAAAAGCCAACAAGGGCCTACAAGGCAGTTCAAACTCAAGAACTGATGGCAAACTGTTGGTAACCCAAAGTCCTAAACTCATTCTATGTCCATTGTGAATGTCACCCCAAATCAGCACCCCAGTCCTATTTTGTTGACCAAATCTCTCATGATATTAAGAAATAAATTATTTTCTAACCACCTTTTTCTGATGGAATCTGTGCTTGTGGAGCCTCAGGATACCTATAGATGTAAGTCCTGGAACTCCTTTGGGTAAGAGGACAACCCTGTGCAGGGCTGGGATGGGTTGGTATAAAATTGATGAGTACCCTGAATAGGAAAAGGTACGACTGAATCTACATTGATCCACATCTAGCTCTGGGATCATGGAGTTCCACCCAGATGACACGGTTGGCCCAAGCTGGTCCCATTCACTGGAGGACTTAGAATATTTGGAGGAAGACACGGAAAAGGACAGGAGCCCCTGGGTCCCCTGAGCCACAGTGATGGTAGAGGGCCCCACTTTCCTGGGATGAATGGCAGTGTTGATCTTAGTCATTTGAGCAGTAGCCCTGGGAAAAGAACCCGACCTTGGGAGAGGTCATTCTCTTCATCTGAAGTAACCATCATAGCATAAATGGTTGACAGCAGAAGGCTTTCCTCTGGCAGCATTTCCTGCAGACAAGGTAGTAAACTCTTCATTTTTTTAGAAGGGGGAATCTATGGGGCGCCTGGGTGGCTCAGTGGTTAAAGCCTCTGCCTTCGGCTCAGGTCATGATCTCAGGGTCCTGGGATCGAATCCTGCATCGGCTCTCTGCTCAGCAGGGAGCCTGCCTCCTCCTCCTGTCTCTCTCTGCCTGCCTCTCTGCCTGCCTCTCTGCCTACTTGTGATCTGTCAAATAAAAAAAAAAAAAAAACTTAAAAAAAAAAAGAAGGGGGAATCTAGGTCATATCTTACAGCTTCTACCACGGAGAACTATTTCAAAAACAATGTCAGTGTTGTTTCACATGTTTTTGCATTTAGTCTCTTACCAGGGCAGTTTAAGAGGTATGAACCTAAAATAAATAATGGATATTTCTAAACAATTTTTGCTGCACGTTTTTTAAGATCCTTGGACTAATTAAACTAAAAGCAAATTTAATTTAAAAGAAATAAAAGGTAAAATCAATGGAATAATGGTTGTTGTAAAATGCTGCTTGTGGTCATTTTGGAATGACACAATTCCGCTTTTTAATATCATAGAGAATTTGGCCAATTGATAATAAATTATTGGGCCCATAGAAGTAAAGTATATTTTCTTCACACATATGTAAAATTTACTGAATTCCGTAAGAAAACAAAACTTCTACTCATCCATCAAAAAGAATGAAATTTTGCCATTTGCAAAGATATGAATGGAGCTAGAGTGTATGATGCTAAATGAAATAAGTCAAAGACAAATACCATATGATCTCACTCACATGTGGAATTTAAGAAAGAAAAGAGACAAATATATGGGAAGGGAGAAAAGAAAAAGAAGGAAACAAGCCATAAGAGACTCTTAACAATAGAGACAAACTGAGGGTTGATGGAGGGAGGCAGATGGGGGATGGGCTAGATGAGTGATGGGTATTAAGGAGGGCACTTGTGATGAGTACTGGGTGTTGTATATAACACCTCAACTCTACTCCAGAAACCAATCTTGCACTGTTTGTTAACTACCTAAAATTTAAATTAAAAAAAAAAAAAAACTTTATTCCAAACTCATGTTTTAATTTAAATTTGATGGCAAACCTATTTCCCAGTGTTGCATTAACTGTTTCAACCAGTGGCAATTGCTAGAAATGTGGGTACTGCAGTGATAACTTAATGTCCAAAAACCAGTGGATACCAGATGTGGCACAAAAAGCATTCCATAGTAATTTTGTTCATAGTTGTTTGTCTTCTGTCTTTCTTTTTCTCAAATACCCTGTCTCCACCTGCTAGTTTCTATCTTACTCTCCTTTCTCTGTGTCCATCACTTTCCTTTGTATGTTATTGGTATTGGCTCCTCTTCTTATCTTACCTCTGTCTCTGGTTACCCCTCTTTATTTAAAGAATCTTCAGCACCTTCTCCCTATTCTTTTCCTTTCTATTTCCTTTTTTTCATCTCCCACTTCCCTTGCAAGTCAACATTATTTATAAATATATTTTAGTTTTATCGTATATAATAATTACTGGTTTTAATTATAATTTCCTGTCATTTTAAGATATTTATTTTTTTAATTTTCTCCATAAACAAAAATACAAGAAAGAGTCAACTTTTATAGATGTATGTGCCAATTATCTTTTTTTTATTCCTACTAATCAGTGACCCCTGAGAGACCCCCTTCATGTAGGCTTATCTATTGTTGCATGAAAGAAAAATGAGAAGTACTACATAATTTTTATATCCTTCATCACAATACTCAGTCATTTCCAAAACATAGCTGTTTCCTAGACCTAAAATTTCAAGGTGGACTGGTTTCTTTTCTGAAGCTGTGTAGGAGGAGACATTGCGTAAGACACCCCAGGGAAATTGTATGAGAGTCTGATGACCAGGTGAACTCTCAGGGAGAGCTCAAACTAGCTCACTCCATCACTTCCCAGGAGCATAGATAAACATCTTTTAATTCTACTTCCTTCCCCAAACACTGCCTTTCTTTTTCTTTTCCTTATTTTATGATTGTGAGGGCCTCTGCTTCAAATCAGACTTGAATTCCACCACACACTTTCAACTCTTTCAGGCCACAGTAGAGCCCCTCAGTCAAGAAAACACATTTACTCATTCAGTAACTTACCACATTAGGGATCTCTGACTTTTAGGGTAGGGAAATGACAGTGCTTACTAATTTAACATATTGTAAGCTTTAATAGTAGAATTTTAACACTTGGCCACCTGGATGCTTTAATCTATTTGTGTGGGGAAAGGTGTTTTATGTATTCTTTCAAATCATACCCCAGAGGCAACCACTTACTCTAAACACAAAGGCAGCTCAGCTCATGATGTGTGGGTAGCAATTAAGATCATCAGGGGGAAAAAAAGAGAGAGAGGGAGAGTGAGAGAGAGAAAGACAGACAAAAAAAAAAAAAAAAAGAAAGAAAGAAAGAAAGAAAGAAAGAAAGAAAGGAAATGAAGTTTCACTGACCTAGTTGCTAATCTGAACAGAATGTTCTATCAAGTACAAACATCAGTTTATGGCCAGAAGGACAGAGCTCCCTGCAGTTGGCCATTCTTCCCTTCTGCTTTTATTTCTAAGTCAAAGGGAGTATCCTCAGATTCTGTTTTACTCCTTCATTCCAGTAACAAATTGAACACTGAGTTCATTCTAGGCATGAGGGATTGAAAGAATGTCTTCAAGAACCTGGATTTCTGGAGGGAATGTATAAATATCACATTAAATAATAATACAGTTTAGCCAACCTATTTAAAACTCCTACTGCTGTTCTACCTCCTTCTTGATACAGTATATATTACCTTCTAGCATTCAATGTAGTTTTCTCTATTTCCTTTACCATGGGCAGTGTATCTTCCTTATTAGAACATATGCTCCATAGGGCAAGTGTATTTGGCTGTTTTTATCAACAGTGTTTCCAAACACCTAGAAAAAGTGTCTTACATAAAGTAGGTATTGCCTAAATGAATGAATTATAGCTTACCTATAAGGCCTGTAAGAGATACTGTGGTGTACCCTCAAGAGCTCTCCTTCCCGGTCACTGTACCCATGCTTAAACTGTTGGGGCTGTTTGCTGTTGATAGCTGCTTACAGTTGTGTCCCTCAGTGGATAATGCCTTCAACTGAAGTAACTGTATTGCCCAAGATTATATATCCTTTAAAGGTGTGTCCCAGGTCCAATGAGTAGTATCATGCAGGATATAAATAATTCAGCCCCTTGTCTTAATTTAGAACAAGTCTGAAGGGACATCCCAGCTTCAGAACAGGTCACATAAGGTCAGGTCCTATTTGCAACTGTGTTATGAGTCAGTTTCTCCTGCCTTACTTTAATAGATGTCACTCCCCAGAGCAAGCAACTCTTTGCTTCACAGTCTGTTACTCTAAACCAAATAGATATAAAAGCATTGATTAGGGCTGCCTGGGTGGCTCAGTCAGTTAAGTGTCTGCCTTTCATTCAGGTCATGATCCCAGGGTCCTAGGTTCTAGCCCTGAGTCAGGCTCCCTGCTCCACTGAGAGTCCACTTCGTCTCTCCCACTGCCCCTCCCCCTTACTTGTGTGCATGTTCTCTCTCAAGTAAATACAGTCTTAAAAAAAAAAAAAAAGCATTGACTAAATTTTCTTTGAAATATCAGGGATGGCTTCAGTGAGTAGTTAATGGGTAAGTAAGGGGAGAAACAGCATCCAAGTGAATGACAAAATTTATATAAAGGCAGAGAAACGTAGAATAAGGTATACTTATCACGGCTTCTGTTTTCATCCATTCTCCTGATGAACTAAAGGGAATTCAGGGATTATAAACAAAGATATATCATTCTGATTTTATTGGCAGAAAACTAAAGAACAAAACTGAAACATAAATTTTCTGGGTCAGGAGACATATTTTATTGTTCTTCATAATCCCTTCCCCCTTAAGCCATTGCCACATCCTGCTCCCAATGTCTTGGGATATAATTGGACTTAAGGATTCATCAATGTTAGTTGATTCAGTAAATGAAATATTGTCCTAAAGTAGAAGAATAATGTATACATTAATTAATAATACATTTTAGACTAACAAAACAACAGTTCCAATTTTATCCTTTAAGATTGATAACTTGAATGTAGAATGGGGCCCACAAAAATTCCAAGAAGAAAAATAAATTATATTCACAAATTCTATAAAGAAGTCTTTTCTGTTATTAATTTTGACTGTTTCTCCCATCCACTGTGTTCTGTATCTGATAAGCTTCCAAATCTATCTGTGTTGCCTCCTTCCTTTATCTGGGCAAACTTTGAGTGTGTGGAAGCTCCACAGAAGTGATTTATAAGAGTTCTGGTGGGATAGGAAAACATGGAAATTTCCATGTATTATGATGATACACTTGAAAGGTACTGAACTTATAATTTGAAGATCCTATTTTGTTTCTCCCTTTTTAATCAGATTTGTCTTTCCTAGGCAAGTAAAAAGGACTGAGACTTGTGATAGCCTTACATGTGGGCCAAAAGCGTGGGGACCTACAATGAAACAGTATAAGGCACAGAGGATATATAATACTTTAAACATTAGATTACCAATTTTGCATATGACTAGCCAAGTGCTTTTTCAACCACTTAGATTGTCTATATTAGTATAATCTATGTGATTTGCCATGTGTTAGTGCCATAAATGGGAACAGAGAACAGATGTCTTAGCACACAGACCATGTTTTTTTGACATAAGAGGCCCCCATGAGCAGTATCTCACATTAGCATTAGAATGCTGTCTATTCAAAATTTAACGATTGGAAAGGCTTACCCGAGGGACTGTCTTTCCCATTCATTAATACCCTAGATTATTATGCTTCCTTGATCTCTAGTTGTACCATTCTTGGCAATCCCAACTATAGGGAAACCTCACCATTTACAATGAGTACCCTTGCTTCCAGCTCATTGAACGAGCTGCCAAAAGCCGTAGGGAAGTGCTTCCCTTTGGCTCTATGATAAACTCATATGATCCAACCTCAGCAGGGGCATCATTCATGCTCTCCTCTACCCAGCTACTTCTGTATTCCCACAGTACCTGTAATCAACCTTTTCTACCCTCGCATCCCTTACTCATCCTACGATCCTCACTAGTAGTCAATATCCTCGCCTTCTCTCTCTGATCCCATAGCTTTTGGCACATACTGCTATCATAGCATTTAATCATTTTGATTTATTCCATTCGTTTTACACTTGAGGAAACTGGATATAAAAATAGCAGGTGAGTAATCCAAGGTCTCACAGCTGGTAGGAGGCAGAGCCAAATTTAGAAGTCAGGTTTTCATACCAAATTTGCTGCTCTATTTTATCAGATAACTTTCTTATAAAGAAAAACAGTTTTCCATAATAAAAACAAATCCAGAATCTCAAGGTAGAGAATCTTCAGGAGGACATGGACAGATAACCCAACAGTTGAGAACCATGACCTTTCTCTTTATTCTTTGCTTCACTGAATTAAAATAATGTGGCGTCATATTGGTTCTCAGAAATGGACTGCATTCCTTCAGTGGTTAAAAAAACAATTTTTCTTGGGTTGAATTGACATTGCTAATCAGAATGGGACTTTCTCAAAGACTTCAAGTCTTTTATGTTAATTGTGTTATACATTTACTTCCTGTTTTTCTCTTGGTATTTGGGGAACTCCAACATAGTTAAACTCTCACTTGAAGGGTTCATTAACAGGCCTGAGGTAGGCAGCCTTTAAAATGGCCCACAACAATCCCTGACCCAGTATTCACATCTTTGTGTTATTCCTTCTGCATAATCATTGGCTGGACTGACTCACCTCTCTCAGTTAGAATAATGTAGTAGGAATAGAATGTTGCTTTTAAAATTAAGTTATGGGGGCACCTGGGTGGCTCAGTGGATTAAGCCTCTGCCTTCAGCTCAGGTCATTATCTCAGGGTCCTGGGATCAATCCATCGAGCCCAGCATTGGCCTCTCTGCTCAGCAG
This sequence comes from Lontra canadensis, assembly GCF_010015895.1. NCBI lineage: Eukaryota > Metazoa > Chordata > Mammalia > Carnivora > Mustelidae > Lontra > Lontra canadensis. Next base: position 14,620,584 of record NW_022631006.1, read on the forward strand.
GGAGCCTGCTTCCCCTTCTCTCTCTCTCTGTCAAATAAATAAATAAATCTTTAAAAATAAAATTAAGTTATGAAAAGTCTGTGGTTTCCATCTCAGGAGCCCTCTCTGCTGGCTTTCTCCCTTTCTCCAGTCTTTCTCTTCATCTCTTCTTCTCTGAGGCTTGCCAATAGCCACATGGGTAAGCTTGGAAGCCAGTTCTCCTAAAATTCGCCTCTCATTTTTGTAGTCTTTCTCCTCAAATAGTTATTTTATTCAAGGGCATAAATCGTGTCATATTTACCTCTGTCTCTCACACTGTCTAATGTTTTATCTGGCACATTTTAGCTATTATATCATGATTTTTGAACCAGTGATACATTTGAATGTGTCAATCAGGATACCTTTACTGAATAAAATACCATTTGATGTTGTTTCTCCTATAAAATTCAATCAAACCATCTGTAAGCCACCACTTACAAATCAACATGTTTCAGGAAGAAAATAAATAAAATGATACATACACACACACACACACACACACACAGGTTATTATTTTTTCTCCAAATAATCCATTTGTGGAATTTGGAGAAGACACCCCCTAAAAAAAACCCCACCCAAGCCACCCTAAACTGACATTAAGTCTACATAGAAAGTCTGCATAGAAGTATATTTTTTGCATTAATATCATTAATAAGTAAAAATCAAATGGTTTATAAATCCCCAGGTAGCATGATTAAAAATCTGATATAAAGGTTACCATAAAGGACTTGAGTTTATTTAATTTAACAAAAAAAGATCTCTGACTCAATATCTTTTGTATTGTATATTTTCAATTTTAACAATTAAGGTGGCATAGGGAATTCTTTATGCTAATGTTATAGCTCCTTGGTTGAGCCCTAACACCATTATCTGCTTTAATGAATAATTCATTCCCTGTTGAAAACTTAACTATATCATTTTTACTGGATATGAATGAAACTTTGAAGTGCAATTTAAGTTGAAAGAATTTAAGATTGTAGAGAATTCCCATAAACCATCAAAAAATGCTGTGCTGGCAGTATTACCTGGCACTTGAGTGTAATCACTTTATAGAAAGCCTGTGTGAGAGTCTAAGTTTTGTTTCTTTTGTAGGAAATATCGATGGGATTCATTTCTTACTGCATTTTCACACTGTGCACTGATTAGTTTACCTCTAAACATCTAAAACAATATGCTCTGCATTTTCAACTATAGATTGAGAACCTAGATAGTCACTGTAAAGAAAGCTGATATGTTCTCTTCCAATACTAAGTTTGACATGGAGAGAAGTTGTGCCTAATTAAGAATCTCAACACTGGAAATGGCTTAAATATATTAAAGATTTACAAGTGGAATTAATGGATTCTCAACCCATTGCATCCGAAAAACTCAGTAGATGAAATGATGATAACCTACTTTTGGAAAAAAGCTAAACAGGGCCACCTGGGTGGCTCAGTGGGTTAACTTCTGCCTTTGGCTCAGGTCATGATCCCGGGTTCCTGGGATTGAGCGCCACATCAGGCCCTTTGCTCAGCAGGGAGTCTGCTCTTCTCCTTCTGCCTGTTGCTCCCCTTGTTTGTTCACGCTCTCTCTCTGACGAATAAATAAGCAAAATCTTCAAAAAAAGAAAAAAAGCTAAGCAGTGTTAACTGTTTTAACATCTTAAAGAGTTTGCCACGAATCAGAATATCTGCACTTTCTGGCCTTGTGATCCAAGATGAGCTAGGATGCATATGGGGATGAAGATTTTTCTCAAAACTGTTAGAGGCTAGTGACCTTGGTCAACATGAGAAAACATCTTAAAACTTGGGAAGCATTGGGTTTATACCATATCACATGACCAAACAGAAGAATTTGAAACATTCCACAATCTACCAAAGCCATTAGGAACATAACAGAAAAAAAAAAAAAAATCTATTCCAAAAAATACTGCACTATTTCCTTATGTCCAAAATAAATATCATAATCACTTAATCCCTTTTATTTATTTTCTTAGCAAAAAGGGAGCTCACCTTAAAATGTATAGCACAACTTCAGAATAACTGTATAAAACATTTCCTATAACCTGCATAACCTTGGCCATATCTTCTTACCCTTTGTCTTGTTTTCTACTTAATCTGAGTTTCCTCAACTTCATTTTTAAATTTCTAAATTTTAGTTATAATTGTGTATTTTTGAAAGCAATTTAAAGTATTTGTTAAATTAGAGAAAAGAGAGAAGGAAAGAAAGGAGAAAGAAAATTTTTAAAGGAAAAACAAGAGGAAAAGGGAAAAGGAGAATGACCAAAAACAACAACAGAAGGCAAAAAAGAAGGGAATGAGAGAAGGAAACCAAGATGTTACCATGTTAGTCTGGGTCCCTACCCTTGTTGATATATTTAAACTTGGCCCAAACCCTACTCTGTTAACATTTAAAAAGCAAAAAGTCTGCAAACTTTGATGCCTCTGAAGACATAATGTCTCATACTTTTCTCTGGCTTCTTGCTCCAAGTCCTCTTGTTCATTGTCCTCTAGAACAGAACCGTGGATGCATTGGTGAGATCCTTCATCAGTTTCCACCAGAAATCAGCTTGATTTGAGAATTTTGTAGAACTTTAGTAAACATTTTGGAGGGAACCTGAGGTGGCATTCACACGGTGGGACTTTAGTAGTACACAGTCTCACTGGCTCACTTCCCCCAACACCACCTTTCCTCTTCCACCTTTCCTTCTTTATTAATGTCTAAACAATTCAGGATAATTAAAAATTCCTTATCTTGTCTAATGAAAAACAGTTTTCTCATTTCTAGATATTGTATATGCCTATAAACTAACACCATATACACCTAAAGAATTTATCTTTTCCTAGAGGGAATTTTTACCAATTATTAGTATATAAATATACACATGCATATAAATAAATATGTATATATTTATGGAAGAGAGAAAAGAAGGGAAAGAAGGGAAGCATAGAAGGGGGAAGGGGGAGGAGGGAAGGAAGAAGGAACAAAGGAAGGGAAAGAGGAAGAAAGAGACAAGTGCTAATTAGAGAACAACACCAAGGTTAAAAATATGGAATACTGAAGGAATCGAGAGCAGCATGTTGTAGTAGCTAAAACTATGTCTGGGATTAAACATTGGCTTCACCTGATAACTAGTTTTGCAACCCAGAGCAAGTCATTGAACTTTTCTAGGCTTCAGTTTCCCCCATCTATAAAATTGGGATGCAAATAATAGTACTCAATTCATGGTCTGTTAATCGGTCTCAAGTGAGATAATAATGTAAAGTACTTAAAACACTATCTACTCTGTAAGTCATAAATAATTGTTTGCCATTATTATCAAGTGCAATTATTATAGAAGTCACACTAGGATGACAGAAAATGCCTGAAGACAGAAGGGGCTGCAAATGTCATGGAGTGAAACACTGATTCTAACAAACATGGTATATATTAGGCAGATTTATTAGACAACTTTGCTACAAAGAACATCTTCATCAGCATCCCCAAACATACACACGCACACGCGCCCTCCCACACACAGAATTTTTAACCTCAGCCTCACTGACTGTCTTGCTAACTCAATTCCACAAAAGTCTCAGTCATGAGGGGTCTAGATGTAAAAGTAGATCCTGTGGCATAATTGTGACTGGAATTGAAGGGGGAAAAATGGTAGGAGAATCCTCCATTCAGAGCTTTAAACACTCCAACTTACAAACCAATGTCTAGGTGAAAAGAACACACTTGAGGTTAATTTTACCCCTTTAAGACTGAATATTTTCAGAGGCCTCAGATATGGACAAAAGGCTGAAGCAATGCAGACTGGTGAGCTCTATCCTTGAAGGAGACTCTACTGTTTTAGTGAACCACTTGTTGTCTAGCCAAGCGGTGTTTGTTTTTAAAATCTCTTAGTAGAACTAACCTAAAGTTTGTAGGCTGTAATGTATAGGAAAGATAATATTTAATATGATTTTATTCTCTTGAGGTATAGTGATGCTGATGCCCATCACAGCTGACTCTAGGTTCCCCCCTTTTCCTTGCAGTGAGCATCACGGGTTTTACATGGATTAGACTCTCTCTCTCTAGCTTTTCAGTTTTAGCACTTTATAAATAAGAGTCAGCAGAACTTTAAAAGCATGACCTGTCCAGTGGACTGTTCAACTTTCATTCTTCCCTAAAGCATTCTTGGTCACAAATTTAAAGGGTAGGTTTGAGAGGAGAAATACTTAATTAAAGCCTATGGCAATATCACCAAGAGGATAAAAAGTAATAATCTTTTGAATTTGCTTTTGTGCAGATAAAAAAAAATGCAGCCTTTCCATTTCTCTTAGATATTATATCCAAGATAAAAGCACTGAATTTCCAAACACTTCTGTTATTGTCAGCTTTCTGGCATGTAACCCTTTCTCTGAAAAAAATAAGAAAGGCAGAAATGTACGGAGATGCTTCTTAGCTTGAATCTGTGGACAAGGCACTGTACCTTCTCTCTTAAATATCATTTTATAAAACCAGGTTTGCCTTGTTTATATTCCCTACACATCTCTTTCTTTTTGTCTACCTTAGGTCTTTTAAATTTATCTTCAAGAAAAGTGCTGTATTATGGAATCAAGTTTCCTTATCTTTTTTCCCGAAAGAATTGTGTGCAATATTTATTTCCCATATGTTGCAATTTAGAGCACACAGGAAACTGTGTTGAATACCATCACTTCAGCTTTCATTTCTTTATCAAGATAATACTTACACACATTTCTATATAGTGTATAAGGAAGTGAAACTATACATTTCTTCATTTTCTGCATAGTCTATCAGAATTTAGACTTCTAAAACCAAGGAATATTTACTTGTAATACTCCATAGGGTAAATATTGTTCATGTTTGACAGGGGTGAATAATAAATAGAGTTCCATATTAAAAACAAAAACAGTTCTTATCTAACTCACTACTGTGAACTGTTACTCTAAAGGTTAAAGAACATGTACATAGACATGAGATTTGGTTCACAGGAGGCTTTCAATCATCATTTAATGCATGAGAGATGAATTATTGAGAACATCACAATTCTAAGGAATTACCATGTACTCAAAGTAGGACATCAGTTAGACTGCTTATAATAAAAGTGTTATTACTTTTTTTCATATTTTTCCTCTAAATGTGAAAAATTGGACTGAACTCAGCCTTTTTTTTTTTTCCTTCAGGAAAACCTGGTATTTTTAATAAGCTTATGATGACCTGCCATTAAATTTCATGATTCATTTTTTCTTAAAAAGGATTACTGATCCTGTAATGAAAAATTCCAAATGGTCAGGCACATGATTTCTAAAAGAAAATTTCAGGCAAAATAACCTATCTTAAGTACAGGTTCATTGATCTAGTTTGATTGTTGAATTTATATATTAAATGGAATTGATTAATTTTCAAAAGTCCTATTCATGAATTATGTATTTCTTTTGAACCATCTGAGGAATGTAAACTATGAAAAATATCTTTCAACATTTCTCTGATACGTCTTGAAATTATGCTTGATAATTAGTAATAGAGGAGAAAAAGAATAAAGACAGAAAAATTAAATACTTTGATTTCAAAGGCACATAAATTAGAATAATAGTAAAAACGAATCTATTTTCAAGTCTAGTCACTAAGAATGTTTTTGGCACTTGGAAGTGTCAGTGACTATATGAAACATACAGATCCTTCAGGAATTAAAAATTGGGAGGAAAATACCAATTTAAAATGTTCTCTTGGTATTTAATGCTTTTGACATGAGTTGGAACTATATGAAAATTTCTAGAATCCTTCTTTAAAAAAAAACAACAGAATTAGAGCTTTACAGATTTTATCAATTTCTTTAAAAAGGAAAAAAATTGTGGGGTTTTTTTGCTTATTTTTCAGAAAATTAATTTAGATAATAATGTATGGAAGACCTGCAACTAATAAGCTTTGTTTAGATATAATTCTCTTTAATTTTTTATTTTTTAATCTTTCTGGTCATTATTAGTACTAAAATACTTTCAGGAATTGTTGTATATATTCACCAGTTTCGAGTACCTCTCTTTTTTTTTTTTTTTAAGATTTTATTTATTTATTTGACAGACAGAGATCACAAGTAGGCAGAGAGGCAAGCAGAGAGAGAGGGGGAAGCAGGCTCTATGCTGAGCAGAGAGCCTGATGTGGGGCTTGATCCCAAGACCCTGGGATCATGACCTGAGCCGAAGGCAGAAGCTTAACCCACTGAGCCACTGAGGTGCCCCTCGAGTACCTCTCTTTAATACAAATTAAAAAGGAATCTCTTGAGAACTGTTTAAGAAATAAATCCATACATTTATAGGCAACTAATCATTGACAAAGTTCCCAAGAGCACAAAATGGGGAAAAGATGATCTCCTCAATAAATGACGTTAGGAAAACTGAATTTCCACAGGCAAAAGAATGAATTTGGACCCTTATTTCCCATTATACACAAAAATTGACTCAAAGTGGATTAGACACTTAAATGTAATACTTGAAACCATAAAACTACTAGAATTAAAAACAGTAGAAAAGCTTTTGACATTGGTGTTGGCGATGGTTTTTTGAATGAGACATCAAAAGCATAAATAACAAAAGCAAAAATAGATAAGTGGGATTACATTAAACTAAAAAGTCTGTATAGCAATAGGAACAATCAGCAATGAAAAGGCAACCAATGAAATGAGAGAAAACATTTGCAAACCATATATCTGATAAGAGGTTAATATCTAAAATATATAAGGAACACATACAACTCAATAGCAAAAACAAACATATAAAAACAAATAATCTGTTTAATAATGGGCAAATGACCTGAACAGCATTTTTCTAAACACAAGGTGATATCACATCTGTTAGAATATCTATTACCAGGGCACCTGGGTGGCTCAGTTGGTTAAGGGCTGGACTCTTGATTTCAGCTTAGGTCATATTCCTCAGGGTCATGAGATCAAGCCCCACAGAGAGGGCTCTGCGCTTAGCAGGGAGTCTGCCTGAGATTCTCTTTCTCCCTCTGCCCCTCCATCTCCTCTCTCTTTCTTTCTCTCCTTCTGTGTCTTGTTCTCAAATAGTAAATAAATAAATCTCTTTTTTTAAGATTTTATTTATTTATTTGACAGACAGAGATCACAAGTAGGCAGAGAGGCAGGGAAGCAGGGAGGGGGGGAAGAAGGCTCCCTGCTGAGCAGAAAGCCAGATGCGGGGGCTCAATCCCAGGACCCTGGGATCATGACCTGAGCTGAAGGCAGAGGCTTAACCCACTGAGCCACCCAGGCACCCTGTAAATAAATAAATCTTTAAAAAAAAAAAGAATGTCTATTGCTAAGAAGACAAGATATAATAAGTGTTGATGATGTAGAGAAAAAAAAATAAAACAAATCTTATGCACCATTTGTGGGAATGTACATTTGTACATTGATTCTCTCAGTTACCTATTTCAAACCACAGAGATAGTGTCCAGAACAGAACCACAGCGGGGAAGACCTGACTTTCTATATCTCCTATAGTTTATTTTTCCATTGCTGAAATTGTGCTTACCTCATAAAAATAGTCTTAAATGAAAATTGCCTTCAAATTCTCAGGGACAACTTGTTTGCCTAGAGGAAAAGTGGGAATGTGGGAGAAGTAGAGAACATACTGTAAACAAGAGCAATGTAAGAGTTAGGTGCATGGTCTTCTATAACTTATTAGAAGACCTCTGTACAAGAGGAGAGCTATAAAAGTGGAAACAGATCCTAAAGCCTGGACTAACTGAATGTAGTAAAATTTATTATTGCTTCAAACATTGGGCTTACCCAGGGGGGCAGAGCTTCATGACAACTTATCATCACAAATGATAAGAAGACAGTCTGATTAAATCACTAGGAGTTTCAAGACAGGACATCATGTAGCATTCTCTAGATTATAATTTGGCCCTATAGTCTCTAATGCTTGGGTTTACATTTGACATGAAAGTTTTTGGCCTGAAAATGACCCCTTTGGGGTTTTAGCTAAAGCTAACTTTCCTGGATCTTCACATTTTGTTGATCTCATCCAGGCTATGTGACGTCAGTTGAAACAAACCTAAAAGACACATCCACCCGTTATTCCTCAGAGTGGGAGAAGTTTAAACACACACACACACACACACACACAAAGGATTGGGGTCACGTGTCCAAAAAATAGAAGTCACCTTGAGATTAAGCAATGCAAATGACCATGAAGCAGACAAAATTTGCTATTGCAAGATGCAAGAAGACCCAGCAGTAGAAGGTACTAATTTCTTACACAATTGAACATATTTACGATTTTAAAAGTGAAGTAAGAAACCATCAGTTAGAACAAGGAAATTCATAAAAAGGGTACAAAGAAAAAAGTATTTATGATATGCTGTGTGACTCTTGAGTATTCTGTTTGGAGGACCAGACAATGGGGAAAAGCTAATGGGAGCATGCCAGCAGAATTAGAACTTCTGTCAAAGCTGCCAGAAGGCGATCCCTTCTCATTGCCCTCATCCCATGAAGCAATCTGTAGTTATTTACTAATTAGTGACTCAAGGACTGGCACCATGACCCTGGGCCACCACTTTACTCTCCAATGCCATAGTCAGCCAAGAGCTCTTTTAGACACCAAACTGGCTAGTCAGTTGTGGACTTACTTTACAACTCAGTTAATAGATTTTGTATCCCTCACAATGCCTATTGCAGTGATACAGTCCATATTCTCAATAAGTGATTGCTGAGCAAAACATATGGTTGCTGAGCACGCAAGGTTATGATGCTGTAAACAGTCTTATGACTGTTTCTGATAAACAGTTCTGAATTAGCCTGAAATCAGTCTCTCTTTCTCTCTCTTTTTCTTCTTTCTCTCTCTCTCTCTCACACACACACACACACAAGCACACACACACACACACACACACACACAGACACTCTCTTTCTTGCCCTCTGTTTACTTTCATCTGTTAGCATCTGGTTAGATATGTAATAATTGCTTCTAAATTAGGCTACATGTGGACAGGGTTAGAGAAGTGTAGTGTATCCAACAGAATAAACTATAATTTGGGGACACTGAACATAAAGAAGTGTGTGGTGTCAGTGCAGTCGTGATATTTTAATGATGAGGGAACTTCCGGCCTAAACATTCACTTCAACTCCAGCTGTCCTAAGCACCTTCTCATTAACAGTGGAAGAATCTACATTAGATTAATGGGGAATTGAGGGGCTTTATCACAGCGGATCTCAGGGTAATCCTGATGCTTTTCTCGTAAATCAGGGAACTCTAGTGGGCATATCTGTTAAAGGTCTGGATTCAAATAAGTAGAGTATTTGTTTTCACATGCAAACAGTAAGACAAGGTAGTGTGGCCAGTGAGTATACAATGGGTATAAATACAAACTAATTATACAATAGGTAAAATTACAACTATTTTGACTTCTAGTAGTGAAAAGGTAACTGAAGTTTTCTAAGAGAGACAAATAAGAATTAAATCAGATTGGATTTATTTAGGAATACAATAAAATTAAGTGTCATTCACAATGATAGAAAGGAGTTAAGGATGACTTATAAGAAATTTAATTAACAAAGTAGAATATACAATGTCCACAAGGTAGTTCTTTTTAACTTCTTTGATTCCTGGAGAAAACTGTTATCAGTTGAATTGTCTAGAGAAGCTTTTCTATTATATACAAATTTAAACTGGTTTTCCCCAAACAGGATGAATCCTTCATAATAATAGTTGCGTCTAAGTCTACTGACCAAGATTTGTACAGTTCTAGAAGAAATTGCAGAAAACACTGTATAGGGCAGCACAGAAGAAAGACTTGCGAGTTTATATTTCTCTGAGGGACTCAATATCCTTCTTCTGGCAAATAAGTAATCCCTCAATCTGAAGATGGCTTTTAAACGTTTTAAAATTTAATATTGTCTAAAATATATGTGTGTATCAATAGCAATGTGAATTCAGCTCAGCAAACACCATTAAAGTCTGTACAAAGTATTTTTTAAAACACTCCAATGCCAATTTATTTTTAAAGGGTTCTGTGTAATTTTATGGTTTGCCTTTTTTGGTATTAACTATACAAATTTGAAAATTACAAAGTTGTAATGACCTAATACTATTAGTAGTCATTCAGAAATAAAACTTTTCCTTCCTCCCAGCAACTGTCCAGTGGGAATTAAAAGCCCTAAAAAGAGGCCAATTCAACATGGCCTCTACCCTGGTAGGAAAAAAAAAAAAGAGAGAGAGAGAAGATGAGAAGAAAACAGAAATCGACTAAAGGGTGTGTGGCCAGTATCTCCCAGAGTAGGGCCCCGACTGTGGCTGGGGTCATGAAAGGTCACCCAGGATACCTCGCAGCCACATCTTCCTCACTCCAGCATGTCCATGTCCCAGTCTAGGTGTCATGGAGATCCTTCATTAACCTTTTCCTCCACTGCTTTGCTGAGTGCATCTGGTTTTCTAAGTCTCATGTTGTCATAGCTGTCTGCACACTCCACTTTCCATGACAGGTTTCGATCAAAGCCTGCAGCTGAGCCTGCTGGTATTCCAATAGCTTCTTCTTGGGTCCAGACTCCATGTAGTAGGTATATGGACACGGGTCCTGCAGGGTGTATCAGCACTTGGCCAAGAGCGTGACAGCATTCTGTAGGTGCTGCCAGTGATTCCAGGTCCCCAGATTGTTCATGCCCCTCTTCTGAATCTTCTCATGAATCCACTGGTAAATCTGCACCTTCAGCTGCAAGCTCTTCCGGTTTTCCACCTCTCAAAGTAGAACAAGTACTTCTTCCTGGCCTGGGCTTGCTGGGTCTGGTCGACAGTGTCAGAGTTCCAGAGTTCTACTTGTTCCAGTTGCAGTTATAGTACTTGGTACTGTGGGTTTTCTAATCTCCTAGACATATCCAGTGGAATTCATGGTTACAGTTGGAGCATCACATGTGATTGCAGCCTTTGCTCTTCTCAGTGCAGAAGTTGCACTTGGGATAGTCTTTAGCGTGAGCACCTAGGTAGTTGGCTGTTTCAGAGTCATCAGCACATTTCCTGAGCCATTTCCAGATCATGACATAGACTGTGGCATGTAACATATTTGACAACTTGAAACAGAAGACCTCATTGCACTGATTGGACTGTACTTAGCAAGCTCTGGACTTCTATACATGAATCTCCAGGGGGCAGTCTGCACCAGAGCACAGCTGGAGCTAGGAATGAAAGGGTAGCCCCTGTATTTGTCTCTCAATTCTTCATTAGGTAACAATGGAAACACGAAGTTCTCTAGTGTTTGGAGTGGACAGTCCTGAGTTTTGCAAGAGATTCCCCCACCCATCCAAGTACTGAACGGTGCTGCTCCCAGAAGCTGCAACAAAACTGGTGCTGATAAACCAGAGAAAGTAGTTTTCCTTCTGCACAAACTGCATACCCACTGTCCAGTGGGTGAAGGGGGTGGGCTGCAGGGACATGCTTTGAGGGATGGGGCTGAACTTGAGCCTCAATGAGCAGCTGAGAAGAATCAGACTTGTATCTGTCCAGTATCTCTCCAACTTGCCAGTGGAAATTAATTAATATAAGTCTAGCAACTACATGAGATACCAGTGCCATACGATGTGCTAACGGTGGTGAGCATCACTGGCCTGTAGGACAGAGGCTAGGCTGGTTATATGCTCCTTGAGGGCACTTGAACTTTTTTTTTTTTAATTTATTTTCAGCATAACAGTATTCATTGTTTTTGCACCACACCCAGTGCTCCACGCAATCCGAGCCCTCCCTAATACCCACCACCTGGTTCCCCCAACCTCCCACCCCCCGCCCCTTCAAACCCCTCAGATTGTTTTTCAGAGTCCATAGTCTCTCATGTTTCACCTCCCCTTCCAGTTTCCCCCAACTCCCTTCTCCTCTCTAACTCCCCTTGTCCTCCATGCTATTTGTTATGCTCCACAAATAAGTGAAACCATATGATAATTGACTCTCTCTGCTTGACTTATTTCACTCAGCACTCGAACTCGAACTCAAGCAGTGAACCCAGGATCTTCGGCCCCGTGCTGCTCCACATTGCAGGCTAATCCCAGTTAATAGTTCTCTGTGTCCCCTGGGATCCTCATCCTCTTCCTCCTCACGATATGGGTCATAGTCCTCTTTGCCCCTGGCTGTTAACATCCACAGACATCTTAGCATCCAGCCAAGCTGCAGATCAGGAAAGCAGGGTTTTTCCCCTTGCCTTAAATGTTACACTTTCTCAAATGCATTTGCGGTTTTTTGTTTGTTTGTTTGTTTCCTGTAATTCTTGGAGATCTTTCAGGAAGATATCACCCCAAATATTCTATGTCATATAATTTCCATTGGGAGCCATGGCCCATGGCTGCTGAGTCTGGACGGGCTAGACTAGGTCTGGCTGGGTGAGGGGGATCTGACATAGGGGCACTAGGAGGCTGACTCCCAATCTCCTTCCTCCCACAGAACAGTCTCCACAGCTCAGAAGTGCTCTGTACAAAGTATGTTTTATGTGGTATGATAGTATAGACACCTATAAATGTATGTCTTTTTAAGACTACCTTTTTTTTTTGGTTTGGCTTTTGTTAGGGACTCATAACAAGAAAATGTCTATTTAGTCAATATGTGCATATGCTTACTCTTTAATTGGCTTAATTTTGTGCGTGTTTATGAGGATAAATTTGAATTGAAAAAAAGTGTCTATTTCTTTACTGATTCATTGGTAAATTGAGATCCATAGTTTTTTCTAGATTAATTTCAAAGTTAAAAACTAAATATATGGCTCCAGATGTTACTAAATGTTCAAAAACATGAAATGAAAGAGAAAAACAAGTTCAAGTTTGAAAAATTAGGATTTATTGGGGATTTTTTTTTTAAGAAAAGTACTATTTTTGGAATTAGCGGGAATATAATTAAAACTGACATGTCATAATAAGTCACCAGGATGAAAGGTACAGCATAGGGAATATAATCACTGGTATTGTAATAGTGACAGATGGCAGCTACCCTTGTGATAAGCATGGAATAATGTATATATAGAGTTGTCGAATTTACTATGTTAAGATTGTGTTGCAGCTTTACTTCAAAAAAACCTGGCATATCACCCTTAGTTTTAGACAGAATAAGTGAAATAGTGTTGCATAGATTGATAAGAAAATATGAAGTTCAAAGCGTTTAGTTTTTTAAAAGTTACTTATACAAAAGATTTTGACACAGAAAGTATTAAATGTATAATAAGAAACTATCTGAAAGTTACTTATAATTTGAAGTTTGACAAATGAGTTTAACCTGACCTACCTTATATAATTGAATTTTGTACTTCAGATCTAATTAGTGTGAGCTTCTTACAGATATACTTTCAGTAAATAAAAATTGATTGAATTTAAATTTTTATAAGGGAAAATTGAATGTAAATAAGGTTGAAGAAATTCTAATTGAAAATATTCATTGTTCTTGAATTCATTTGTTTGATGATGTCAATTACAAGAACAGAAATTATCATGAATTGGGCTATTATTTGATCTTATTTCATTCTAATTAATGAGAAATAGATACACACCTTTTTAAAGGTAATGAGCCTGTAATAATGCACCTCTCTCCTGTGGCACTGAGTACAGTCATTGTGGATTATAAATTTGGAAGAGGAATACATAAAGCATCAGCCCATGAGAAAAAGGCAAGGACATTTGTTCCCCGAAAATAATTATGTGCATGGGAAAATGTTTAAATTGGGGCAATTTATGTGTTTGGCTACTTTGTTTAGATCCAAAAATAAATGGAGCTTCTTACTGATTCCCTAGAAGTAATTTTGACAAGAGGAAGAATGAGAGTAAATTTAATAGCAAAGGAACTAAAACTTTTTGTGCAAGATAGATGGAGTTTGAAGTTACTCACATATTATCTAGATAGTTACCAGAGAGCTTGGATAGATTATATGAATTGCACAGTTCTTAAGTTCAATGAATTTTGACAATTGTATATGCCTGAATAACCACCATGCACACACTCTAAAAAGTTCCCCTTTGGCCCTTTCCAATGACTTTCCCGCTAAAGCCAAAACCTTCTGACTTCTATCATGTGTTATGAGTCCTGTCCTCAAATTTCATATAAATTAATCATATAGTATGTATTCCTTTCTACTTATTTATATGGCTTCTTTCATTCAATGAAATGATACTGTGATTCACCCATATTGTTGAGTACATCAGTAATTTAGTCCTTTTTCTGAATATACCAAGTTTGTTTACCTGTATTACTGTTCATGAACATTTGGGTTGTTGCCTGCTTTGGGCTATTATAAATAAATCTGCTATGAATATTCACATACAAGCCTTTCTGTGAACATATCTTCTCATTTATAAATAAATCTGCTATGAATATTCACATACAAGCCTTTCTGTGAATATATCTTCTCATTTACCTTGGGGAAGTGCCCAAGAGTAGAATTGCTGGACTATAGAGTAAAAATATTTTAGTCTTTGGAAGAAGGTGTGAAATAGTGTCCAGACCTCTTTGTCTGCATTTCTGTTTACTGGCTACTTTGTTACTAGTATTTTTATGATTAAAAAATCAGTTTATAAGCCAAGTTTACCTTAATAAAAAGATTCTACATGACTGGACATGGTTCACTGTATATTAAATAAAAAGAATTAGAAGTATTTTATAGTAGAAGAATAATGGCATCTTAAAGATGTTTATGTCCTAATGCCTGGAACCTACGAATATGATATGTTACGTGACAAAGGGAAATTCACGTTGCAGTTGGAATTAAGGTTGCTAATCAGCTGGCTGAGATGGGAAAATTTTTCCGGATTATCCACCTCGGCCCAGTGTAATCACGAGAGTCCTTATAAGTGGAAGAGGGAGGCAGGAGTAGGAGAACCAGAAAGGTGGTGTGAGAAAGATTCACCCCAACTTTGCTGGGTTTGAAGATGAAGTATTGTGGCTACAAGCCAAGGAAATAAGCAACCTCAAAACCTAGAGGGAGAGTTTTAGCTAGAAATTACTTATTTCCTGAAGCTGTCAGATAGCTTCCAGTGGAAACATTGCCTTACCCACACTCTGATTTGCTGAGACCAACAGAATTGCAATGTGATAAATTTGTTTTTTTTAAGCCCCTAAGTCACAGCAATTTGTAACATCTGCAGTAAGACACTAATATACCAGTGATGAGGCCAAATGAATTAAAAACATAACTTTGAAGCTCCAAATTGACATTAAGGACCCCAAATTGTAGTTTTTTTTTTGTACTGTTCTTATGTGTTTGAATTAACCTACACGTTTGCCATTTTCTTGTCCTTCCATATCTTATTTATGGTATAAATTTTACTTTATTTGAAGGATATTTTGTATGTCTGCTGGTAGAGAAAATTCAACAGTGGGCTTTGTTGAAAATTAGTTTGGTAAATTTAGAATTATAACTTGACAGTTATTTTCTCTCAGCATATTGAAGATATCATTTTTTTCCCCCGGCTTCCAATGTTGCTGTCAGTTTGATAGTTTTCCTCTAGAGATAACTGATATTTTCACATTGGCTGCTTATAGGAGTTTCCCATCTGTGTTTCATGTTCTTCAATTTCTCTATTACATATCTAAGTGAGGATTTGTTTGCTTGTGTTAGTTTATCATACATGGGATTATGGGGGGCTTTTTGAATGTATGTATTGGAAATGTCTCAACTGTCATCTCTTTGAATATTGCCTTCCTTCCTTATGTCCATCTGTCTATCTTCCTTCCTTCCCTCCCTCTCTCCTTTTTTCTTTTCTGTTCTTTTTCTTTTTTCTTTTTCTCTTCTTTCTTTCTTTCTTTTTTTCAGGCTGGGATTTTAATTACACATGTATTGAAACTTCTCAGTCAACCCTATGTATATCTTAACTTTACTTATATATTCTTCTTCTTTTTCTGTCTTATCCTGGTTCTGAAGATTTTCCCCACAACTCAACCTTGAACAAGCTTTTATTGCCTCTCAGTACTACAGGAAAATCAATTATGCTAGGGCTTCATTTTTTGAGCCTCAAAAAAATACTTTTCTCTCAAGGCTCTCATTTCAGTTTTGGGTCTCAAGGGTCTCATTTGGAAGTCATAAAATGAACATTGGCTTCTTCTTTTGACATTCATGCTTATAGTCAAAATTGTTCCTGAAACAACACATACTACTGACAAAATAGGGCAAATGTTATAAGCAAAAGTACAAGCATGGAGGGAAAGGATAAAATTTCAGGATTTTATACTGGTATTTCTTTTTTATCCAGTTCCTTTATTTATCAGATATATGTGTATTGAGTATTTATGTCCCAAGCTCTGTCCAGGTACTAGAGATAAAGCTCAACTAGATTTCTTGTTTAATGGAGCTCGCAATCTTTGGGCAAGATAAGAAACTAGATTATAAAACAATATCTATTGATATTTTTCTCCTATTACAAATGAGAACTCAGGTTAGTGAACATGCTGATTGCTTCCCGGCCTTTTGTTTAGTGGGGTGTGTATTTTTGCCCTTCTGACTTTGCCTTTGCAATATATTATTTTGTAAAGAATGGGCTCTACAGTTGACATTCTGAGTGCAAATGTCAACTCTGACAATTAACAACTATGGACTTTGAGCAGGTTATATTATACCTCCAAGTGTCTGATTCCTTATTTATATAATAAGGAGATAATGGTATATTCCTCACAGGGTGATTGGGAGGATGAAATTAGTTAATATTGAAAAGTATTTAATAATAAAACCATGTGTATCCTTTGCCCAAGTAAATAAAGTCCTATCTCACCTATGATCCAAAGTCACTTCCCGATGTTGTTTCTTATTGAAGAAATTCCTCTCTGTCTAAAAACATGTAAGTCTCTTTTAAGAAGCTGTTGGCCTTGTTCTGAATGACAAGGTATAGCCATTTGCTTTTATAGCCAGTACAGCAGAGACAGCCTACTAATCCCTATAAATTATGCCGCTTTTTAAAATTTCTTTTGCTTACTTTCAGCAACATTCCTTTGGAAGGAAAGTTATATATCAGCTACCAATATTCTTTTTTTTTTTTTTAAGATTTTATTTATTTGAGAGAGAGAGAGGGTGTGCACAAGTAAGGAGGAAGGGCAGGGGGAGAGAAGAAGCTGACTCTCCTGGAGCTCAGTCCCAAGGCTGGGGAATCGTGGCCTTGACCAAAGGTGAAGCTTAACAGATTGAGCCCCCCGGGCTCCCCTCAGCTACCCATATTCTGTCCCCTAATACATAATATGTATTATATAATATGTGGCAAAAAATTGAATTTAAAAATTGGTGACGTATGATGACACAATTTTAACACTGGTAGTGTCCCTTTCTCTAGCTACTCCTTTTTCCACTTCCTTGAACATCATTTTTGCTTCCTTGTACTATTTTTGATTAGTTTGAAGTTCGGAGAAAAAAATATTATTTGCTCAACAGATATCCCTTTTGTTTGGGAATGTTATGATTGGCATCAATAAGCCAAAGGACCATTCTGAAACTAAGAGTGTCATTAACCAAATATGAGAGAAATAGAGAAACAATAAATAACCACTGAAGCCCATGGCTAACTCAAGATTTATGCTGAGACTTGTGAAGCTGGAATTTCAAAGAAATAGGCGTGAAATAGAGAGTATCACGTCTGCTACTGATATACATAGTTTTAGTCATGAATTACTAATTATTATGATTTTCTTGGAGAGAAGGCTGCAAGTCTTTAACGTATCACACTTTGATGGCTTTAGGCCTGTTATCTCACAGTATGGGTGTTCCATTAGAATTAAAATATTGACAAACTTTAATGAAGAATAGAAGTAAGACAAAAATAAATAAATAAAGGACCAGATCGGAAGGGGCATTTTCCATCCTTATTTTAAGCATGCTTTATATAACCAAAGTAAAAAATAAATACATATATTTTCAGAAGTTGGCTAAGGGTAATAATGGTTAAGTATTTAAGTTGTTTTTGATAGAGGGAAACAGAAGGGTCTGGTGAGGGAGTTAAATGGAGTTTTAAGGTAATATAAGGAAGGAAGAACATAAATGTTACATCTGCAGCCCAGAAAACTGGGTTGCTGATAAATAATGTAAAAACTTATAAATTAGAAAAATTGCCGTAGACAATTGCAAATAATTGGAATAAACAATGATTTCCAATGGTTAGGGTAGTTTTGTCCAGTTTTGACTGGCCAGTAGGCATTGAAGCTGCCTTTCATGATAGGGTCTAGGATTCAACCCTTAAGTATGTTTTCATATTATTTTCCATTTATTTATTTGGTTATTTATTCATCAAATTGTTACTTATATTTACTTTTTTGGCTAGCATAAGTTCTTTATGCAGGCTCGTTGATCTAAGGAAAAGTACATATATATTTTTATCTAGGCTGCAGGATATATTTCAACTTCAAATCGAAATACACATGCTTATAGGTGCTCAAATACTAATGTACTAGTGGCTGCTGTCTTCTGCCATAGTAAATCTGTCCAAACCTGTTCTTTCTTAACGCTTATTCCTGGGGCCCATCATGACTGTGACACTCAACTGAATTCCTTCATTCCCATCTTCTCATGCTTTTCGACAGGGCTGAGACTTAGTTTCCCTGGAGGCAGAGACTAAGACAGAATTTGCATGTAGTGAGTTGAGTTGTTGGGGGACAGTCTGAAAAACACCTCTGTGGCAGTGTTAGAAGCAGGAATTGGCAGGAGAAGTTGAACTGCAAAGTAGATATGACCAAGGCCTCAACAATTCTTATGAGAGGTCTAAAGTGGGGGTAGCCCTTCCCAGCTTATGTCTCAGCTAAAGTCAAGTCAGCCAGGCATTAGGTACCCTGTGTGGAGCTTTGCAGAGTAAGCCTGATATTGGGTGAGGTGACTGTCTTCAACTAAAGACAATGGAATGTCTCAACAGAGATGTGGGTCACCACCAGTGCCAGCAACTGGGTAATGAAAGCTTCAGCTGGAGGCAAAGTCAGGTGCCCTCCACGGTTTATTGCCATAGCCCCCAAAGTCTTCTTCAGCTTCTTACTCTCTAATCTCTTCTGCTCTAAAAGCTTCTACCTCCTTTCTCATTTCCTTCCCTGTGACCCAGCCTATTACGTCCGGTCTCCTCTGTGAAGTCTCCACATTTCACTGAGGCTCTCCTACGTGGTCCATTGCCTTTTAAAATATTTAAGCCCAGAATGTTACAAGGAGTCATTGACACTTTTCTGTCAGATTTAGGGGTTTCAATAACTTAAGGTTATGTCATAAATCTGTGGGAGGATTAGTATTAGAATTTATAGTTCCTGCTTTTTCATTTATAGGTTAGTTTAAAGTAGACTCTCTTTCTTTTTAGTAGTCTCTCCTGTTTTCAAGTCTGTAAATTGGAAAGAAAACATACAATATACATTCACTTTGCAATCAGATCCTTTGTGATTCACAGATAAGGGAGGCAAGCATTGGTTATGCAACATAGAAAAATGTTTTCTGTGTGTTCAAATGGTTTTTTTTTTCCCCTCTTACCTTCCTTAATTTTAAAGTTAAATAATGACCTCCAAACTTTCTGTCATTGAGGTCAGATAGTCAAATGCTTAGCTGGGAGAAAACCACCATGTTTTAATTAGTAAGCATTCCCATAGACATTAAGTCACTTTATCTTATTTTATTTTTATAAATATTTGTGATATAAAGACTATTAAGTCTGATTTTCTAGGTAAGAAAATTAAAACCCAGTGCAATAAAATAGACTTCCCAAAGCACATGTGATTCAAATATGGGTTCTTATCATTTGCGGACTTTTTCTTTTGTGGTATAAAGCCCGACTTTCTCTTTTCTTCTCACTTTTGATAGACTTTTTTGGGGAAGTTTTAGTTCACAGGAAGATTGAGCAGAAGGTACGGAGAGTTCCTGCCTGTACATGTGCCCACGTGCATGCGTAACCCCCATCATTATTAACAGCCTCATCAGAGAGAGAAATTTGTTGTAACTGATGGACCTGTGTAGACACATCAAAATCACCCAAAGTCCAAAGTTTACTTTAAGGTTCACTCTTAGTGTTTTATAATCTGTTTCTTTGGACAAATTTATCATTTCATTTACCATTGTCATATCCTATAAAGTGGTTTCACTGTGCTGAAAGCCTCTTTGCTTTTTCTTTTTCCTTTTTCTCCCTCCAAACCCCTGGCAACCGCCAGTCTTTTGCTGTCTCCATAGTTTTGCCTTTCCAGAATGTCATATAGTTAGAGTAATACTGTATGTAGTCTTTATGGATGGGCTTCTTTCACGTAGTAACATGCATGTAAGTTTCCTGCATGTCTTTCCCTGGTTTGATAACTTGTTTCTTTTAGTGCTGAATAATCTTCCGTTGTCTAGGTAAACCACAGTTTATTTATCCATTCATCTCCTGTAGGACATCTTGGCTGCTTCAAAGTTTTGGCAATTAGGAATAAAGCTGCTATAAATGTCCATGTGCACGCTTTTGTAGACATGCATTTTCAGCACTTTTGGGTAAACATCAAGGAGCAGGATTGTTCGACTGTATGGTAAGAGTATGTTTAGTTTTGTGAGAAGCTGCCAAACTGTCTCCCAAAGTGTGGCTCTACCATTTCATTCCCATCAGCAATGAATGGGAGTTCATGGCATTTTACACCCTCATCAGCATTTAGTTTTGCCAGGGCTCTGCATTTTGGCTATTGTGGACGGTTGGATTTTATGTTCTGTTTAAACTAGCTGTGAAGATGTACAACCAGATATCCAATTAAGAAACTGATTCTTCAGATGATCCTATTTGCTTAAATTGTTAACCTTATAGGTTGATGGCAAAAAAGTATGAGCTCACTATCTATACCTTGAAAAAACTTTGAAAGATTCAGTGAGTGAATAATACATATTTTTATCTCTTAAATTATACCTTTTTCTGTCACTTTGGGTTTCCAGAGAAGAATTGATCAAGAAAGATTGCCTTGGCTCAGGCAGACACTTAACTACCTGAGCCACCCAGACCCCAAGGACTACTATGCTTTCCTGAGAAAGACTCAGCTAGGCTGATAGGGAAACATGTTTTGTGTGTTGTTGTATTAAAAGAGTCCTGAATTGGGCAGAAATGTCCCAACTCTGCTGTGTCTGCTCAGTCTCTGAGAGGGAATAGCCCAGCCTAAGCATGGCCTCAGAGCAATTGCTACACTAGGTCCAGAGGTGCAGGAGGGAGAGGCTGCCTGCCAAGAGTCTCAGTAGCAGATAACTTGAAGGGACATCTGGGTGTACCTCTAGGCCTGCCAGGCTCTTCATTTCTCTTACCTTTCCATTGGATTTCTTACTTTTCCATTATTAAAAATTTAATTTCTCACTCCTGTGTGGTTGCCTATATTCATATATAACAAACTCTGAATAAACACTAAAGTTAAAAAAAAAAGTTTTAAAAGAGGAGACTTACTGTAATTCTTTCTCCCTTAGACAAAAATACTCAAAGCTCTATTTCTAAACCTTCTGTACATGTTCCTTCCTTTTATCTGTTTCCTTCACAACTGATCATATTCTGATCCTTTGTGTTTATTTAGTCTGAAAGAGGCTAAAACACTCACCATTTCAGTAGAGCTGTAATGATTTTTATCTTTGCTTTAATTTTATTGTGGTTTTTTTTGTTTCTTTCAGACCACATCCTTTGTCTTTATTATGAGCACTTTAATTTTTCAATTTGCTATTAATTCTCATAAGATTATATGGGGGAAAAAGCAGGAAAACATTCAAATAATTGCAAAAACCTGCCCTACCAAAAACAGTAGTGTTAATATCCTAGTTTAACTGCTGTCTGCCAGTAAACATCACCGTGAGATTCTTAAAATGTTCATTCAGTGATTGATGAACAAAAAGTCTACATTTAGAACACAAAGTAGCATTTAGGGGTATTTTGAACATCACTTGCAACTATTTGTCTTAGGTCTGGCTTCCTTAAAAACAAAGCTTAAGACATGAATCTTATATAAATGATTTATTTAGAGAATGCTCTTAGGAGAAGGCTCAAATAAAGTCAGGAAATTAGGACAGGGCAGGAGAGAAGCTAAGTAAAGATAAGATTTCAGGTGACATCTAGCTTCAGCCTGATAGCACATAAATGATGCACTGTAGAGTGTGCCTGCCTTGTGGTGACAAGCTGGTAGAGGTTTTATTAGCACCATCTCCCCACCTGCTTACATACTCATACCCCTCAGTCACTGAGGCTGTCTCCGGGTGAAGCAGATCCAATAATCATCCAATAATCATCCTAGGACTATTTTCTGCAGAGAAATGAAGGTTTGATTGGTTGGCAGGAAAACCCATATTAGCAGTAAAATGGATGGGGTGAGATGGAACAGCATTCCTCTTAAGAGAGCCCCTGCCAGAAAGCTTTCCTATATTAATGTTGCCAGTTGTTAGATGGTGGAAACAGGGAAATTGTACCAGGCCAAAATTTGTGTGTTACCTCTATCTCCCCGTTTACTAACTGCTAGGCACCTAATTCCTTGCATCCTCAGCATGAAAGACTTTCAGTTATCTCTTTTGGCCAGATACCAAGTTATTGTATATTTTAAGTCATTCATTTTGTATTACACACACACACACACACACACACACACATTAGGGGCAACAGAAAGTATAACATACACACTCATTTCATTCATGAAATTGTTTGATCAGCTGAAGTTAGTATACTAGGTTCTAAGTTACAAAGCAAGGAAAAGAATCTTAAGACATTAAGTTGAGAGTAAATATGCTTTTCATATCACTATTATGTTTCTTGGAAGAATCATGTACATTTACAGCATTCACATGTACACTTGCCTCAAATGCCAAAGTGAGACATCTTCTAGTGAGGCAGTTACTCAGCATGGGGATCAGGACCAGAGAAAGAAAATGGATGGGGCTCCTGGGTGGCTCAGTCATTTCGGCTCTGGTCATGATCCAGGGTCCTGGGGTCGAACCCTGTATCGGTCTCCCTGCTCTGCTGGGAAGCCTGCTTCTCCCTTTCCCACTCCCTCTGCTGATGTTCCCTCTCTTGCTCTGTCTCTCTCTGTCAAATAAATAAATAAAATCTTAAAAAAAAAAGGAAAAGGAAATGGATAGAAAACTTAGAAGGTTGTTATTCTCTGGATTTTCTCTTTCACATGAGGAGAACAAAAGTGGGTAGAATCAATGGCTTTGGTCACAGGTTGAAAGTGAATGTTTTGGATATGAGGGAGGATATGTGCTATGGTGTGTGTTGTGAATTATGTAAGACTGATGACCCACAGACCTATACCCCTGAAGGAGAAATGCATTATGTGTTAATTAAAAAATAAATAAATAAAAATTAAAATTAAAAAAAGGTGAATGTTTTAGATAATGTGTCACTGAATCAAGAGTTGTTATATTCTGATTCCTTCCTTTTAACATTTGAAATTTAAAAGGGTTATCAGGTAATCTTATTAAATGGTTTTTAGCCAGAAAACTTCAATTTCAGTTCTCCCAAATAGTATATTCAGGCGCTGCTCTCTTCATGAGCTCTTTATGTGGGAAAAGGAGACTAGTTTTAGGACCTAGTCAGTGTTAAAGTAAGCTGATCTATTACCTACCCCCTGAGGAAATTCCTACAGGGCTATCTTGCTCTGGGCTGCCTAAGTGTCTCATTTGTACCTAAAAACAAGAGGTGTCATTTTTTCCCTATTCAAGATGTCACAAACCCAATTTTCTTTTGCTAAGGATCACAGTTATTAGTCTCTGAAGGTGCTGGCACTTGAGGCCAAGTCTGAGGTGATTAAAATGCTTCAGCACTTTGAGGATTGGTGCCCTTCCATCACTTCTCATCTCCAGCTGCTTCCCTGTCTGACTCTTCTTCTGTCTCTAATTATGATCCATCATTATCCATTTTAAGGTCTGTGTAAGTCATGTGAATCAAGGAAAATTGAGAACCTTAGGAAAACACATTTCTAGAGCCATACACCAGTGGTAAAGAGATGGAAACACTGATTCCATCCCATTTATGTCTTCAATTTTATAAATACACTTACTTTGCCTTTCAGATTCCTCCTTTTTTCACTAATGTGCTCTGTTACTCTCTTTCCTTCTCCTTTTTCTCCTTTTTCTCTCTCTCTCTCTCTGTCTCCGTCTCTCTCACACACACATATACATACACGTACTCACAAGTGTGTGCACAAGCACACACACATATGCATACTATCCATTGGTCTAGATGAGCTATAATGGCCTCATGCCAGCTGAGGTTTTGGTTTCAGTGTCATTACAACTATAGTGCTGCAGAGGTAATTTCGCACCTGGTAATTGCCTGGATTTGTTAATATATAGCTTCCTGGCTAACCCCAACATGTACCGCCTTTTTTGCGCACAACTGAACCAAAGAGGATTATTTTATAGTTTCACTTCAGCAAGATAATGGTCTCATGTATCCCAGCACCTCTGAGAAGACTCAAATGAGAAACGTATAGAAATGGGACCCCCCCAGAGTTAAAATCCCAGCAAAGTATCTGAATTTTCAGTATTTCCTTCATTCTGAATTTGGTAGAGAATGAGATAAAGAATAGGAAAAAAATAAAGAACTATGACTATGATAGGCTTTTGACATTTTCATCCCCCGCTGGTGGATTTTCATGATTTAAAATCATGTCTTTGGTGTAAATGTCTTAAGTGTTTGTCCACACTTAAGTGTCGACACCCACACGTAGGTAACTCAGCCATTAGCTTTATGGAAATGAGTATATGAATTCATCAGGCTCAATTCTGCAATATGCAATGAAAGAACAGTCGTGGCCTACATACCAGAGACTGAAGAGCCTGGTATATTTAAGAAACATTATCCCCCAGGGACGCCTGGGTGTCTCAGTTGGTTAAGCGGCTGCCTTCGGCTCAGGTCATGATCCCAGTGTCCTGGGATCGAGTCCCACGTCGGGCTCCTTGCTCGGCAGGGAACCTGCTTCTCCCTCTGCCTCTGCCTGCCTTTCTGTCTGCCTGTGCTCGCTCGCTCTCTCTCTCCCTCTGTCTCTGACAAATAAATAAATAAAATCTTTGAAAAAAGAAAAAAAAGAAACAGTATCCCCCAAAAGAGATAATTGGAGAGGTGCAGTCATATAAGACTATAGGTAGGCAAGCCATACCCAAAATAGGACAGCTGCTCAATCAGGATGTGTCAGGAAATACAGTCCAGCAAAGCCTGCGCTTCCGATGACCACCCACACATGCTCCTACATTACCACCAACACCACCCACACAGGAGGACATTGAGACCAATTCTGGAGAGGAAGTACCTGTAGAAACTGTTCTTCCTCTTTCTTTTTTTGTTACTTTTGTCAGATATGGACTTGTATTCATATACTCTTGGAGCCACATCAGAGGACTGAAGTATGCCTTTACAGGAAGCATATAGAATCTCCTAGGTGAGATGCTCTTTTTAAATGGCTTGAAGAGAAATAGTCATAGTGTAAAACCAAGAGTTACAAGAACAGAAAGAAAACCTGGTTTGGGTAGGTTAGCAAATAGAAGTGACCAAGAACACTAAATGTTAAGAAAGAAGTATTAGGAAAAAATGTTAGTTATCAAGGTTTGTAAAAGACAGATGAACAAAGATTTTACGTGAGCTCATCTGATTAAGACACTAAATGAATGAATATATAAAATTTTTTAAAAAAGTATTGCATCTATTCTGCATGGACTTTCTTCCTCATTTTTTACTAAAGAGAAAGCAAATTCCACTTTAAAATGGCTGCTGGCATGAGCCATTCTTGGGTGGGTAGCTATGATAGGAATATTTAGCAGTATGGACTTCAGGGTAGAACCTTCAGATAAATCCTTCCCACTCCTACTTCCCAGGGGTTGCTAGGTTATGAACAGAAAAGAAAAAAGAACAGCAATGGTTCTTAGTCTACAAACCATTAATCCTTGTTTATATTTCACCTATCCACATGATTTTATAATTGGCAGCCAAGTTAACAGAAACAGAAGTGAGCAGGGAATTAGGTGGGCACAGTTAAGTTTTGCAAACAGAGATAATGGCTGGAAATGTCTGAAGATGATAATTCTGTTTCTGCTATGTGGGAGGCAGAGGCCTGGAAGAGACACAATGAAACTTAATACTGCTTTTATGGCAGTAATCCCTGTACTTTTTGGAATTGTCTCCACTTCATAAACAGAACAGAAAATAACATCTGCTGCACTTTTCTTTTGCTTATCACTTGCAGTGATTCAGAAATCAAATATTAAAATATGAAAATCACATGGTGTTCTAATGCATTTACCTCATGTAGAGGACTGAAATAATCAGAAATAATCAGTGCTAATCCATTTCTTCAATCTAGCATTCTGACTCAGCTGTCCCATTTCTTTTTTTTTCCCCTTCCAAATCAAAATCACACACACACACACATACAAATCCATTTTTACCTTGAATAACATAAACAGTAATCATCACCTACCATTATTACAGAAGATTAGCAGTACCATTAAGGGACATAATCTGCACTGTACTTTTATTCATCAAGCAGCATTTATGTGAAGAAAATTTAGATGGATAATTCCACAGCCTGGAAATTACAAAGAATGAGCCTACTGAAACAAACAGGTAGCAGCCTGTTTGTGTGATTACCGTCAAATACATAATCCTGAGTGGGGCAGCTTTGGGACTGTCCCCTGGAGAGAGTTGCCCTTTGGGAGTTCCATTTCTTCATGCACCAGTATTGCTGTGCATGGTCTGATATCCAACTGCGTCCCCTCTTGAAGCCACACATGGGGACTGGTACCTGCCTCACCTGGAGAGATGTAGAATGTCCTAGCTGAATTAAAGGGGTGCGTAAGTTATAAGGTCCTACTCATTTCCATTAGATGGTATTTGGATTCCTTGCTTTGTTGCGCTCAGTCCTTTCATTTACATATTACTGACTCTGATCTATTTATCTTTTGAATCACACAGGTGCGCTGTGGTTTAAACTATGGGAAAGGATGGTATTACTAAGGGAGAAATTATGAAAAGATAAAATATAATGGCTGAGTAAACAATGTAGGGAATGCCTCTATTTGGAGTGGAATGTGGAAAAGAAAGATAGCAAAATGACATAAACTGCTCAAAGGTGGAGACATCAAACTGTATACTCATTGATTGATAATTCAGTCATTTAACAAAAGATTTTGATCTCCTTCAATGTGCCAAGCACTGGTGTGGATGCTAGGTGTACAAAGGTGAAATAAATTAGACATGCCACTACTCTCATGGAACTTACAGGGTTGTTGTTGTTGTTTTGTTTTGTTTTGTTTAAGATTTTACTTATTTAAGAGAGAGAGAGAGAGAGAGAAGGGGAAGGAGCAGAGGTAGAGGGATAAGCAGACTCTGTACTGAGTGTGGAGCCTGACAAGGGGCTTGATATCACAACCTTGAGTTCATGACCTGAGCCAAAACAAAGAGTCAGTAGGAGGCTTAACCAGCTGAGCATCCAGGTGCCCCAGAATTTATAGTTTAGTACAGGAGATGGATATTAATCAAATAATCTGACAAATATATATATAAACTTAGAGCTGTGGTAGTTTCTCTGAAGGAAAGGAATGGCATTCTCTAGGAATGTTTAATGGAGGCAAATAATCTTATCAGGGAGCCCAGGGAAGAATATCCTGGGAAACTAAAAGAAGGTAAATAGGAAAATATAGGAAGAAAAAATAGGAACTCACATGGGGAGGGGAGGCAGGGAATGTGCAGAGGGACTCTACTTACCCTGGGGCCATTGGTGAGAATAGAATTAGAAGTGAATCCAAAGAAAGCTGGTGTGGTTGGAGCTCAGGTAGTGAAAGGAAGCCTGCTGGCTATGAAGGGGGGATGGTGAGGGAAGGGTCAGACTGTTTTGGCCAGGCCAGCCATGTTAGGGATGTTGTTTCTTATTCTAAGAGCAAAGGGAAGGCATTTGGAGGACGTTGTGCCTGAGTGGTGTGATCACATTTGTATTTTGAAAAGAAAGCTCTAGCCTCAGTGTACCACAAGGACAAGATTGGGAAAAGAGTGGCTGTACGATTACTAATTAGGAATCATTTCTGTAGTCTTGCTATGAGGTTATAAAAACTAGGGTTAGATGCATAGCAGTGCATGTGTGTAGACAAAAGTAGACTACAGAGATCAACAGATTTGGTCATGAAGGATATATAGGTTAAATCAATAGATTTGGCAATCAAAGATAGATATAGATATATAGATATTCACTTGGATAGCATTCTGTTGGTAAGGAGCAGGGGGAGTTTTAGGAAGTAGGTCATTGGCACCCCTGTCCAGTATTTAATAAATTAAGGAGAGGAAACTATTGGATTTTCCAGTTAAGATATTACTAATAACTTTGAAAATAACAATTTTTGTGGATTGGTGGTAGTAAAAGCCAGATTACAAGGGATTAAAGAAAATAAGTTAAAAGCAATGAAGACACATTTCTTTTAACTGTATTAATACATTCAAAATTTTATTAAACAAATAAAACAAAAGTTTATTAAGTTGTTATGAGTCAGACACCATGTTATTTGCAATAGATACACAAATATCATGCAATCACTGCCCTACAGTTTATCAGCTGAAAAGAATAATCAGTGATTATTGAGCTCTTACTGTATGACAGTTAGGATTATTTCCATTTATGAGATAAACACTTTTACTTTTCATCTTTTTTGCAGGGGGTAAAATGCAAAAGAGGAAAAGAAACACTCTCACCCTCATTCAGTTAGTCAGCCAAAGACTGAATATGAATTCAAAGAGCCTAGTATCAGAATTCATCATCTTAAAAACTTTGTTTTGCTAGAACCCAGAATAGGAGACAGGCTTGCACAGTAATGGCCTTAATAGAATTAGAGATAGAGAGGTAGAGGTGTGACAAGGAGGCAGGTACCTGTGCTGGCTAGTGGGTAATCCAGACTTGTCAGATGACATTTGGGCTAAGCAGATAGAAGCTGGAAGGGGCAGCAGGGTCAAAGATACTTGCTTTGTTTTATGACAGGAGATTTGCAGTGTGGGAAGACTAAGTGGTACAGAGCACAGGCTCTGGAGTGAAATAGATCTGATTTTAAATACCCACAGTGCCACATACTAGCAGTGTAACCGTCTCCAAGTTACTTAAACTCCTGGATCTCAGGTTTTTGATCTGCAAAATGAATTAGAAATGGTATTTCATGGCACTAATATGATGGTTTGTAATTTTGAAGGAT
Source organism: Lontra canadensis (assembly GCF_010015895.1). Classification (NCBI taxonomy): domain Eukaryota; kingdom Metazoa; phylum Chordata; class Mammalia; order Carnivora; family Mustelidae; genus Lontra; species Lontra canadensis. The sequence goes on from NW_022631006.1 coordinate 14,649,666, forward strand.
ACTGGAAGAAGGAAATGTACATAAATTGCTTAGTCCAAAATATGTACTCAATAAATCCTAATTCTCTCTCTTTATTTATTATCAACACTTTTTGCTTCCCCCACGCCATAACATCTGTTTATGCGAAAGAAGAAGTGTGAGATGACATAAGCAAATTGGATTGATCAATAGAGAAAGTCAGGAGCAGATGGGATCATGGGGTCAAGGGATTAGCTTTGATGGTGGGGGAAAGCTAACTTCTCTTCTGACATCAGTGATGGTACAGAGGACACTTGGGAAGTACAATCTTTTTTAAGATTTTGTTTGTTTATTTACTTAAGAGAAAGAGAGGGAGAGAGCATGAGCATGGGAGGGCAAGAGATAGAAAATCTGAAGCAGACTCCTGCTCAGCATGGAGCCCCATGGGGGTCTTGATTCCAAAACAGGGAGATCTGTGCTGAAACCAAGAGTCAGACGCTTAACTGACTGAGCCACCCAGGGCCCCAGGAAGTAGATTCCCAATGCCTATCCTATTCTTCCCCTTGTTTCCCTTTCCCACGCTCCAGCCAAAAGACTACTTTAGGTACTGGAAAGCTATACTTGCTAATTTGACTTTCCGGGTATAGACCTGACTAATTCTTTGAAGGAAGAATTCTTTGATAGGAGAAGGATCCCTGTTTACTGAGGAGTCAAGCTATTAAAGAAATATATTTATGCCTTAATTCGGTATTTATGTGATGTGGATTTGTGGATATAAAGTAAGTTAAGGATTACAGCTATATATAATATCTGAATTCTTAGGGGCGCCTGGGTGGCTCAGTGGGTTGGAGCCTCTGCCTTTGGCTCAGGTCATCATCCCGGGGTTTTGGGATTGAGCCCTGCATTGGGCTCTCTGCTCAGCGGGGAGCCTGCTTCCCCCTCCCCCTTTCTGCCTGCCTCTCTGCCTACTTGTGATCTCTGTCAAATAAATAAAATCTTTAAAAAAAATAATATCTGAATTCTTAGAGCTTAGCTTTCTTCAATTACTTAATTGTATTTTTTTCCTTGCAGAGAAATTCTGGCTTTAGGTAAAACCAAGCATGAAGCTTGTTTTTGTGAAGCTAACATAAGAAAAAGGGGGATAGGGAAAGAAAAGAGGAAAATCCAGAGCTACTTATTCTGTAACCATTATCATCTTCTGGTTGTTGTGACACTTTCACTCGTGGTTCCGCATAGAGAATATAGGAGCTGGCTTACTCTTGGGTCTGGAAGGGAACCACAGCCTTTCTGAGACTTAACGCTCTGTGACCTAGTAGATGTTGGGGAATGAGACTTGACCACATTTGTTTTCAAAGATGTCGTTAGGGAAAGGTAGCAGAAAACTCACTCTGAGGATCTTTTATTTATAACAAAGATTTATTTTCTTCTAATTTTAACAAAGTATTTTTCTTTTTGTTTGTTTTTATATCTGCAGTTGATAAAAGAAAAAACTCAGATTTCCCTTTCTTCTTTAAACCTACAATTATGCTCAGTTACCTGGTTTAAATAGGTTCCTTTCCTTATGAATTTTGATCTAAAATCTTCATACTAGAGTAAAATAGTCTTAGGCTACTTTTCTAAACTACCTGAAGCAATTTAACCTATCAATCAATCTAGTTTCCTGATCACAGGTAGTAACTCAAGGTCTCATGCCTAACTGAAAATTTCAACATAGGGACTACCAAAGATGAGACCATAAAATAAATACTTAGCCTTCCATATTTCCAGCAGATGCTTTTGTGCTCTTCTTTTTACCACTCTTTGCTCCATCCCTCTCAGAAACCAGAGTGTTCACAAACTTCCCGTCACCAAACCCTTCAGGTTTCTCCTGTCATGGGGGAAAAAAAAAATGCCCTTGACAAAACAGTGATTTGGGGAATTTGGAAAAACCAAAGCCCATTTTGACACCAAATATCAACAACAGACTCTAAAATATATTCAAGTCAATAAAAGGGATGAACATATTATCTTAGAGGAGAAAATAAAATTGTTATCTGATCTCTAGAAGAGATGGATTTCTCAGCTTTGAAGCAAAAGGACAATCACATAGGAAAAGACTGGCCAATTCAAAGTCTATTTGAAGAATACTTGGAATGCAAAACTTCACTGAAGTGAAAAGCAGCAAAACAAGTTAAAATGCTCTTATCAAGTACAGCAGACAAAAAGTTGTTGGTCTTTGGGTGCAAATGGTGTTCAAACCCAAAAACAAACCAAACAACAAAGAAAAATATTCACCATATAAGCAATGATCCAAGTGTGTAGATAAAGCATTTATACTAGAAAAAATACAAGTAGAAAACAAATATGTGAGGAAAATATTTTCATCTGTCAGCGTAGTAAGAATGTAATAGTAATAATGTTGACAATGTTTTGGTATGACTTTTACACCCAAGTGAGAGCTTTGTTAACTGATAAAATCTAGTTGGAAAATAATGCAACACAAAGATACTCATACCCTTTGACCCAGTAATCTTTCTTCTGGAAATTTATCCTAAAGAAATGCTCAACAGAGGCAAAAACCAAATGTAATAAAAATTTTTATTGTGGTATTATATAAAACAAAACAGAAATAAACAAACAACAAGAACAACTAAACCTACTAAAAACTACCAAAATATTCAACAACAAAGAATGGTTTATTAATTGTAGAACATCGGTGGGAGATAACTTAATGAGCCATTAAAATGATAATTAGAAAAGCTATGTAACTACACATAGAAACAAATTCTAATAGGAAAATTCTTCTTGGGGTGCCTGGGTGGCCCAGATGGTTAAGCATCTGCCTTTGGCTCAGGTCATGATCCCAGAGTCCTGGGATCGAGCCCTGCATCAGGCTCCCTGCTCAGTGCAGTCTGCTTCTCCCTGTCCCTCTACCATTCCCTCTGTTTGTGCTCTTTGGCTCTCTCTGCCAAATAAATAAATAAAATCTTTTAAAAAAAGAAAAAAGGAAAAATTCTTCGCACTATATACCATTATTATTTTCTGAGAATATGGAATTTATTCTGAGGAAGGCAGGTTGTAGCTGAGCACTTGGATGTTTCTTTGTAGGCTAGTGGGGGAACAAAGGCTGAGAAGACCTGAATGTTCCGTACAGTTGAGGAGAGAACCAAAGTTTGCAGGGAAACTCAGAAGTTGCTAATTATTGACAGAAATGAGAGCTGCACTGGGGTGAGACCAACACAGAGAAATGCCTAAAGAGAGCGGGATTGCTGTGAAGGGATTTCAGAGAAACTAAATATCCAATCTGTGTTTTTAGATTGTTTGCTATTGGTGCATAGTGTAAGCCCTTCTTTTTTGTCTCCCTGTCAAGACTATAAGAAAAGTCTACATTGTCCTTGGTAATTTTTGTGGACAAATTGTTCAGGAGAACTTCAGAAAAAGTCCACAGCTGGATTAACAAGGCATGGCTAAGACTAGAAGTCTGAAACTATCCCAGGCTTTAATATAGTCATGGCTTTAGCTAACTTTCTAAACCTCTTGGGCTTCAGCTTCTTAATCTATAATGGAGATAACAATATACCTACTTTCAAAGAAGGTCTGTGAATCTGTATGTGTGTATGTATTAAGTGAGTCACAGTTCAGGGCAGAGACAGTTCATGAGGATTCAGGATCTAGGTGACAGATGTCATAATTAGGGCTGTGGGCCTATAAAAGTGTTTTTTTTTTTTCTTCCAAAATTTGCATCAGTATTTCTCTTGCATTGACTGAAGATTTTAAAACCAAGGAAAGACAATTTCGTAGATAGCCTAAATATTTAGTCCTTACTTAGAGATGTTTAATCAGTGATCATTTAAAACTAAGGAGAAAAATCACCAAAGTTGACCAAACAATTAAATTATGAGAGGCATTGAAGTAGGAAAAAAAATGTCTGATTATAAAAAAGGCAGTCACAATAGGCATGGAAGAGTAGGGGTAATATATCTATGACACTTTAAATGTTAACTTAATTTAATTGATTCTGATTATGGAAGAGAAGTTACCAGAAATCTGATCATTTAGAGAGCTGATTTGTGGTGCTAGAGTGTCAACCTGAAATATTCCCTGGAATTATGAGAAGATGCCTAAAGGCATTCTATTAGATAAAAAAGTGATCCTAACTTGAATTTTGGTATCTTTCAAACTTTAAATATTAGAGGACTTAATATAATGGAGAAAAAAGGGAAAATTATTATGAAATGACATAAATTTATTATTATATAAATTTAATTTGAAAAGCTTCATGTATTTTGGCTTTCTAAAATCCTTATAAAATTTTCCATTGTATAAATATTAATAATAATTAGTTAACAGTTATTAATTATACAATTAACTATATATTTTATATAACATATACTTAATAAAATATTAAAATTATTAAACATTTATATTTAGATATTTGACTATTGATATTTAGTTTAGATGAGGAAAATTGTTAATGTGGAAGAAAATTATTAATCTGATTTTTTGAAGTTAACTCCACTAGAGAGCTTAAATCATAGCTTAATTTGCACCATTCATCTCCAGCAGCTTAAGTGGATGTCAGGGACAGGGCCTGGGAAAACATCTAAGCTTTGAGACATTTGTTTGCAGATCTAAACTATTATGTGAGTGAATTATTCTTGGGAATAGCTGTACTTAATTAATTAACATAGATCTATGTCTTTAATTCTCAGATCCTGAAAGAACAGCTGAAAGCCTGAAGATGGGCTGGATTCAAATGTGTTTAGAGGCTAGATTAAGTTTTCTGGGTCCTAGTTTAGTTCAGAAGTTTACACATACATTAACACACCCTAACTCCTATTGCCTGGGTCATGAAATCCAATGCCCAACACTTTCCCCTTAGTGACCATGTATTTCCTTGATGATCATTAGTATTGTTCAGAAGAAATGCATCCATGATGTCCAAGTCTCGGAGCAACTGGTAAAAGATACTGAGGGCTACCAACTCACTGATTCTCAAATTGTGCTGTTATCTATAGGTCTGTCATTGATAAATGCGAGGAAAAGAGGTAAAGCTATGGAAAACAGAAAAACCCAAATAAAACTAGTTTATACATGCAATGCTTCTTCTGTCTAATGGGAGAATGTAGGATACATAAACTTTATCCTTCCTTCAGCTATACCCCAAACCTCACACCACTCCAAAATTGTCTGTGAACCACAAGAGGCAAACACTGCAGGAAAGAACATTGAGCTCTAAGCCAAGCTACTCGAGGTACAATGTGAGAGGCTGACCTGAGGTCTTGCCAGATCTTATGTGAGTTGATGATGTTTCTGTGTTTGATCCTCTTTAATGAGAAAGCGTCCCTTGGCTTCATTGTGTCAAGTAAGGCAAAAGACATTCTTTACCAACTGTATCCCAGGAAAATTTCCTATCTGGGGATTTCCCACAAAAGAATTGTAACACAGACAGTCATATAAGTATTTCTAAGTTAATGCCCCTGTAGTTTGAAGTCAGTAGACCTTTTCATTTATTTATTTGTTTGTTTGTTTATTTATTTATATTTTTTTATAAACATATATTTTTATCCCCAGGGGAACAGGTCTGTGCATTGCCAGGTTTATACACTTCACAGCACTCACCATAGCACATACCCTCCCCAGTGTCCATAACCCCACCCCCATCTCCCGACCCCCCTCTCCCCAGGACCCTCACTTTGTTATGTGAGATTAAGAGTCACTTATAGTTTGTCTCCCTCCAGATCCCATCTTGTTTCATTTATTCTTTTCCTACCTCCCAAACCCCTCATGTTGCATCTCACTTCCTCATATCAGGGAGATCATATGATATTTGTCTTTATTTCACTAAGCATGATACCCTCTAGTTCCATCCACGTTGTCGCAAATGGAAAGATTTCATTTCTTTTGATGGCTGCATAGTATTCCATTGTGTATATATACCACATCTTCTTTATCCATTCGTCTGTTGATGGACATCTAGGTTCTTTCCATAGTTTGGCTATTGTAGACATTGCTGCTATAAACATTCGGGTGCACCTGCCCCTTTGGATCACTACGTTTGTATCTTTAGGGTAAATACCTAATAGTGCAATTGCTGGGTCATAGGGTAGTTCTATTTTCAACTTTTTGAGGAACCTCCATGCTGTTTTCCAGAGTGGTTGCACCAGCTTGCATTCCCACCAACAGTGTAGGAGGGTTCCCCTTTCTCCGCATCCTCGCCAGCATGTCATTTACAGACTTGTTAATTTTAGCCATTCTGACTGGTGTGAGGTGGTATCTCATTGTGGTTTTGATTTGTATATCCCTGATGCCGAGTGATGTGGAGCACTTTTTCGTGTGTCTGTTGGCCACCTGGATGTCTTCTTTGCAGAAATGTCTGTTCATGTCCTCTGCCCATTTCTTGAATGGATTATTTGTTCTTTGGGTGTTGAGTTTGATAAGTTCTTTATAGATTCTGGACACTAGCCCTTTATCTGATATGTCGTTTGCAAATATCTTCTCCCATTCTGTCAGTTGTCTTTTGGTTTTGTTGACTGTTTCCTTTGCTGTGCAAAAGCTTTTGATCTTGATGAAATCCCAATAGTTCATTTTTGCCCTTGCTTCCCTTGCCTTTGGCGATGTTCCTAGGAAGAAGTTGCTGCAGCTGAGGTCTAAGACGTTGCTGCCTGTGTTCTCCTCAAGGAATTTGATGAATTCCTTTCTTACATTGAGGTCCTTCATTCATTTTGAGTCTATTTTCGTGTGTGGTGTAAGGAAATGGTCCAATTTCATTTTTCTGCATGTGGCCATGCAATTTTCCCAACACCATTTATTGAAGAGGTTGTCTTTTTTCCATTGGGCATTCTTTCCTGCTTTGTTGAAGATTAGTTGACCATAGAGTTGAGGGTCTATTTCTGGGCTCTCTATTCTGTTCCATTGATCTATGTGTCTGTTTTTGTGCCAGTACCAATCTGTCTTGATGATGACAGCTTTGTAATAGAGCTTGAAGTCCAGAATTGTGATGCCACCGACTTTGGCTTTCTTTTTCAATATTCCTTTGGCTAGTCGAGGTCTTTTCTGGTTCCATATAAATTTTAGGATTATTTGTTCCATTTCTTTGAAAAAAATGGGTGGGATTTTGCTAGGGATTGCATTAAATGTGTACATTGCTTTAGGTAGCGTAGACATTTTCACAATATTTGTTCTTCCAATCCAGGAGCATGGAACATTTTTCCATTTCTTTGTGTCTTCCTCAATTTCTTTCATGAGTACTTTATAGTTATCTGAGTATAGATTCTTAGCCTCTTTGGTTAGGTTTATTCCTAGGTATCTTATAGTTTTGGGTGCAATTGTAAATGGGATGGACTCCTTAATTTCTCTTTCTTCTGTCTTGTTGTTGGTGTAAAGAAATGCAACTGATTTCTGTGCATTGATTTTATATCCTGACACTTTACTGAATTCCTGTACAAGTTCTAGCAGTTTGGAGTGCAGTCTTTTGGGTTTTCCACATATAGTATCATATCATCTGCGAAGAGTGATAGTTTGATGACTTCTTTGCCGATTTGGATGCCTCTAATTTCTTTTTGTTGTCTGATTGCTGAGGCTAGGACTTCTAGTACTATGCTGAATAGCAGTGGTGATAATGGACATCCCGGCCGTGTTCCTGACCTTAGCGGAAAAGCTTTCAGTTTTTCTCCATTGAGAATGATATTTGCAGTAGGTTTTTCATAGATGGCTTTGATAATACTGAGGTATGTACCCTCTGTCCCTACACTTTGAAGAGTTTTGATCAGGAAGGGATGCTGTACTTTGTCAAATGCTTTTTTAGCATCTATTGAAAGTATCATATGGTTCTTGTTCTTTCTTTTATTAATGTGTTATATCACATTGATTGATTTGCAGATGTTGAACCAACCTTGCAGCCCTGGAATAAATCCCACTTAGTCGTGGTGAATAATCAATCCTTTTAATGTACTGTTGGATCCTATTGGCTAGTATTTTGGTGAGAATTTTTTCATCCGTGTTCATAAAGGATATTGGTCTATAGTTCTCTTTTTTGGTGGGATCCTTGTCTGGTTTTGGGATCAAGGTGATGCTGGCCTCATAAAATGAGTTTGGAAGTTTTCCTTCCATTTCTCTTTTTGGTACAGTTTCAGGAGAATAGGAATTAATTCTTCTTTAAATGTTTGGTAGAATTCCCCCGGGAAGCTGTCTGGCCCTGGGCTTTTGTTTGTTTGGAGATTTTTGATGACTGTTTCAATCTCCTTGCTAGTTATGTGTCTGTTCAGGTTTTCTATTTCTTCTTGGTTCAGGTTTGGCAGTTTATATGTCTCTAGGAATGCATCCATTTCTTCCAGATTGTCAAATTTGTTGGCATAGAGTTGCTCATAGTATGTTCTTATAATTGTCTGTAATTTTTGGTGTTGGTTGTGATCTCTTCTCTTTCATTCATGATTTTATTTATTTGGGTCCTTTATCTTTTCTTTTTGATAAGTCTGGCCAGGGGTTTATCAATCTTATTAATTCTTTCAAAGAACCAGCTCCTAGTTTTGTTGATTTGTTCTGTTGTGTTTTTTTTGTTGTTGTTTTTTTTTTTTTTTTGGTTTCTATTTCATTGATTTCTGCTCTGATCTTTATGATTTCTCTTCTCCTGCTGGGTTTAGGCTTTATTTGTTGTTGTTTCTCCAGCTCCTTGAGGTGTAGGGTTAGGTTGTGTACTTGAGACCTTTCTTGTTTCTTGAGAAAGGCTTGTACCGCTATATATTTTCCTCTCAGGACAGCCTTTGTTGTGTCCCACAGATTTTGAGCCATTATGTTTTCATGATCATTTGTTTCCATGAATTTTTTCAACTCCTCTTTAATTTCCTGGTTGACCCATTCATTCTTTAGAAGGATGCTGTTTAGTCTCCATGTATTTGGGTTCTTTCCAAATTTCCTCTTGTGATTGAGTTCTAGCTTCAGAGCATTGTGGTCTGAAAATATGCAGGGAATGATCCCAATCTTTTGATACCAGTTGAGACCTGATTTAGGACCCAGAGTGTGATATATTCTGGAGAATGTTCCATGTGCACTAGAGAAGAATGTGTATTTTCTTGCTTTGGGATGAAATGTTCTGAATATATCTGTGATGTCCATCTGGTCCAGTGTGTCATTTAAGGCCTTTATTTCCTTGTTGATCTTTAGCTTGGATGATCTGTCCATTTCAGTGAGGGGAGTGTTAAAGTCCCCTACTATTATTGTATTATTGTTGATGTGTTTCTTTGATTTTGATATTAATTGGTTTATATAGTTGGCTGCTCCCACGTTAGGGGCATAGGTATTTAAAATTGTTAGATCTTCTTGTTGGACAGACCCTTTGAGTATGATATAGTGTCCTTTATCATCTCTTATTACAGTCTTTGGCTTAAAATCTAATTGATCTGATCTAAGAATTGCCACCCCAGCTTTCTTCTGTTATCCATTATCATGGTAAATTGTTTTCCACCCCTTCACTTTAAATCTAGAGGTGTCTTTGGGTTTAAGATGAGTTTCTTGTAGGCAACATATAGATGGGTTTTGTTTTTTTATCAATTCTGATACCCTGTGTCTTTTGATTGGGGCATTTAGCCCATTTTACCCATTTAGCCCATTAACATAGGGTAACTATTGAGAGATATGGATTTACTGCCATCGTATTGTCTGTAAGGTGACTGTTACTGTATATTATCTTTGTTCCTTTCTGATCTACTACTTTTAGACACTTTCTTTGCTTAGAGGACCCCTTTCAATATTTCCTCTAAAACTGGTTGGTGTTTGCTTGCAAATTCTTTCAGTTTTTGTTTGTCCTGGAAGCTTTTAATCTCTCCTTCTATTTTCAGTGATAGCCTAGCTGGATATAGTATTCTTGGCTGCATGTTTTTCTCGTTTAGTACTCTGAATATATCATGCCAGCTCTTTCTGGCCTGCCAGGTCTCTGTGGATAAGTCTGCTGCCAATCTAATATTTTTACCATTGTATGTTACAGACTTCTTCTCCCGGGCTGCTTTCAGGATTTTCTCTTTGTCACTAAGACTTGTAAATTTTACTATTAGGTGACGGGGTGTGGACCTATTCTTATTGATTTTGAGGGGGGTTCTCTGAACCTCCTGGATTTTGATGCTTGTTCCCTTTGCCATATTGGGGAAATTCTCTCCAATAATTCTCTCCAATATACCTTCTGCTCCCCTCTCTCTTTCTTCTTCTGGAATCCCAATTATTCTAATGTTGTTTCGTCTTATGGTGTCACTTATCTCTCGAATTCTCCCCCAACATGGTCCAGTAGCTGTTTGTCCCTCTCTTGCTCAGCTTCTTTATTCTCTGTCATTTGGTCTTCTATATCACTAATTCTTTCTTCTGCCTCATTTATCCTAGCAGTGAGAGCCTCCCTTTTTTATTGCACCTCATTAATAGCTTTTTTGATTTCAATTTGGTTAGATTTTAGTTCTTTTATTTCTCCAGAAAGGGTTTCTCTAATATCTTCCATGCCTTTTTCGAGCCCAGCTAAAACCTTGAGAATCATCATTCTGAACCCTATATCTGACATATTACCAATGTCCATATTGATTAGGTCCCTAGCCTTCGCTACTGCCTCTTGTTCTTTTTTCTGTGGTGAGTTTTTCCGCTTTGTCATTTTGTCCAGATAAGAGTATATGAAGGAGGAAATAAAATACTAAAAGGGTGGCAAAAACCCCAGGAAAATGCACTTTATCCAAATCAGAAGAGACCCCAAATCATGGGGGGAGAAAGGGGATAAAACAAAGTTCAAAAAAAAAAAAAAATAAAGAAAATAAATTAGGAAAAAATATAAGAAAGAAAAAAAAATATATATATATATTAAACTGGTGACTAGAACAGGGTCACCCACTTAATTTTGGGAGTATTTGGTCTCTCAGTCTATCTTTGTGTAAACTAAATATTACAAAAAACAAAATTCCCAAAATTTTAAGGAATGAAAAAAGCATATAAGGGTAAACACAATTAAGGGATGGAATATGCGTATAAAGATGAAAAAAATTTTTTTTTGATTTCTAAAAAAGGAGTTGATAAAGTAAGTTGGTTGGAAGAATAAAGAAAAAAAAAAGTGGAGAGAATTTCCTTGGGCTGGAGACTAGAACAAACCTGGAGCAAGATTTAGGATATATTTTGATCTATTAGAAGAAGTTGTACCCCCAAATTTTTAGAAGAAAAAACCCTATGTGTATACAAAAAATAAATTTAAATACAATGAAGGATAAAATATGACTGTAATAACAAAGGTTCAAAAAAGATTTTGTTTTTAATGAAAGGTATTGATAAGGTAACTAGTTAAAAAATGTTAAAAAAGAAAAGGGTAAAAGTTTAAAAAAAATTAGCAGAAGAAAAAAAATTAAATTAAAAAAATTAAATTAACTGCAAGACTAAAGAATCATGGGAAGAAAGCCATGAGTTCTGTACTTTGCTTTTTCCTCCTCTGGACTTCCGCTGCTCTCCTTGGTAAGTGATCTTGGTCTTGGCTGGATTTCTTGTTGATCTTCTGGGGGAGGGGCCTGTTGTAGTGATTCAAGTGTCTTTGCCCCAGGCGGAGTTGCACCGCCCTTACCAGGGGCCGGGCTGAGTAATCCGCTCGGGTTTGCTTTCGGGAGCTTTTGTTCCCTGAGCGCTTTCCGTAGAGTCCGGAGGACGGGAATGAAGATGGCGGCCGCCCAGTCTCCGGCCCGGAGGAGCCGAGAGCCCGGGGCCCCACTCCTCAGTGCGCCCTCAGAGAAAAGTGCTCAATCACTCCTGTCTCCCTGGCCTCTGGCTGCGCTCCGAGCTGACTGAGCCTGCGACCGGTTCAAGGTAAACCTGAGCTTAGAGCTTACTCCTCGGCTCTGTCTCTGTAGCCGGCTTCCCCGTTCTAATACTTGTAAGCTCTGCCACACTCAGACACCCCCGATCCTTCTGTGACCCTGTGGAACCTGGGGCCACGCTGACCCCGCATGGGCTTCACCCTGGTTTAGCCTCTGGAGCGATGTCCCTCAGTGAAGCAGACTTTTAAAAGTCCTGATTTTGTTCTCCGTTGCTCCGCCGCTTGCCGGGAGCCGGCCCCTCCCACCGCAGTCTATCTTCCCGTCACTTTGGATTCACTTCTCCGCCAGTCCTACCTTTCAGAATGTGGTTGATTTTCTGTTTCTGGAATTGCTGTTCTTCTTCTCTTCGATCTCCCGTTGGATTTGTAGGTGTTTGCAATCTTTAGACAAGCTATCTAGCTGATCTCCCGCTACCTGAAGTAGTCTCAGCCTGCTACTTCTCCGCCATCTTGACTCCCTCCCGAAGTCAGTACACCTTTAAAAAAAACAAACAAACAACCTCAATTTTCTTTTACTCTCAGGAGATATTCCCAGTAGATACATCTGTTCTCAAACCTTTGTCTATGTTGATTATCATCCCATCCCCTTACAAGCATGTTCCGGAAGGTGTAGTGTCATGGTGAGTGGCCCATAGATCAGGGTATGAGCATTTCCTCTGTGCCCAGCAGAAGACCAGATACCTACGATGAGGCTAGCTTAGTGATTGAGACCAACTACTGGTTCTTTCCACTGAAACTAATGCACATGTGGACGTGTACCCTTCCCCCATTCCCCAACACACATCCAGTTTCCTGTGGGTGAATTTACTTGCTGGTGGTAGTGATTTGGCAAGAGAGACTGGGGGTGGGTTGGTGGGGGCTGCAATTCCTACTCTCACCTCCTGATCCAGTCCCGATCCTGCACTTTGCATTGCTAGGACTGTAGCCCTACAGTGCACCCTAGGGCATCAAACTGATTGCTCAACTGGAAATGTATTAAAAAGAAAGAAAAAAGAAATGAGCACATTAAATGCATTTTGGTCTGAGGTTTGTCTCACTGTGTAGAAGGTTCAGAGCCTGCTGGGTTTCTAAAGCTTTGTGTAAACTAAATATTACAAAAAACAATGCATCGCAGCAGTCACTGCTGAGTGCTGTTTCTCTTTTTATCCAGTAGGAAAGACTTGTCACTCCATACATCATTTAAACTAGCTGTAGTGATTCCTCAAATTTAAAAAATACTGCACATGGTGAATAAAAATACAAGGAGGAAGGAGGGTTTTAAACTATAGGATTTTCCCCTCCTAGCATTCTTAAGTAAAATGTTTTTAACACCAGTAGCAGGAAACATTAACTGGAACAAATGCCAAGGAAATTGATAATTGCAGAAATCATATAGTTAAGGGCATGTGCTTTGTGCTTTTACTCTTAATGTTGATTTCTCATGTTGTACTTACTATTTTATAAAAGGTAATAGTAGTAACAGAAACATGTATTTCATAATCTATAAAACTATACCATCTAACCCAAAATCAAGAGTTGGATGATTTCCATCCTCTGAAACCCAGCTCAGAACACAGAAAAGAGAGCAAAAGTCCAGAGGACCGCTATAATGGACTTAAACCTGCTGCTTTACTCCCCAGGAAAGATACTGACCATCACTCAGAGACCATTGGAAACTTACCACACACTCACTTCTATTATATATGTGAAAATACCTGTTTGTCAGCCTCAAACAAATTAGAAACATTAATTTAAAAGAGATGGCAGATGGGTAAGGAAGAAAGGTGGGAGGACAGTACTTCAAGCAGGCATTCTGGTCAAAAGTCTCAACTGAAGACAGCCTATCTACAGAGGAGGAGCCAGAAAAACTTAAAAGCAGAAACAGAACTTACCTGCGGCCATTTAGTGGAGAGGGAAGAAGTCTATCATACATCAAGAGTCTCCAAAGGCATCAATTTCTAAAGCACAGCAAAATCATAGATATTCTTCATATAGTGTCATGGGGGGGCAGGAAACTATAGTAAGAATATTCTATTTTAGGAAGTCAAGGAGTATAGAACAAACTTTACAGAGATTTTTTTTAATGACATGTTTAAATTTTAAAGGGATTTTGTACTTGAAATAATTACATGTAAAGTCTCTTTGTATATTTCCCTCTGTGACAATGCCAAGAAAATGAAGTATTGCTATATACATTAAGTATGTGAATGCATTATAATTATATTCTCTTTAATTAAGCTGAGCAAATAACAACTCACTGATCTACATTTATTCACCTCTGTGGGTGGGTAAGTGTGGCTGGGTATCGGGGGTTAGCACATGCTGGAGCATATGTCCCCAGCTGCAGTGCCTGTAGCTTTCCATGGTCTGAAAAAGTTCACTCCATCTTGGAGAGAGTATTCCTCTCTGGGGATTAGCCCTCTGTTCCCCTGGTACATCATGTCAGTATGTTGACTACTATGTGCCCTCATATATTTATGCATAGGCTTCCCTGCTTCCATCCTGGAGTGGACTGTGTTAAATCTTTAGTAAACTTTATCTCACTTCTGAGACACCTACCACCTCAATCCTAGAAGCAGATATTGTAGTTTTCATTCTAGATTCTTGCGACTACCCCATGCAGACATCTTCTGCATTATCGACTCCCTGCACTTGCTAAGTTAAATAGAACTTCCTGGGGAATAAAACTGAAAAAAAAAAAAAAAACGTAGATTAGAAACACTGGTATCCTGCTTGTTCACCCCAGTAATATTCTCCGAGTCATATTGTGTGATAAGTGATCGACATGAGGTAGATAAGTAATGGAAAAATAATTTTAATAGATATTTCAAGGATTAGAAATTTGAGATTAACCGTGATACAGTTTTACTTAATATTTTTCATCTTCTTAAAAGGTTGTGCACATTTTTAAGAGGGTATAATTTATCACAGCTATAAGTATATCACATCATATATATACCGATAGTATATATTCAATTTATATGTATTATGTATACTATTTATATTTTAATACATATCACATTTATATTTTTGCTTTAATTAAATTGATTCATCATACCTCCTTTTGACAAAAATGGATCAATAGGTCTGTCAATTGTTTATTGAAGCATAAAACCTTGGTAGAAACAGGAACACAAAACACTGATCCTTCTCAGTATCCTTGCTAGTGGAAATAGTAAGTGGGGATCTGGTGGTAGTATAGGATGTGTTGTTCTAGGAAATGTTCCAGGATGCAAGTGTTCTAGGAAATTGAATTTTTAAGTGTGACGATTTGACAAAATCATCCAAATAAAAATGGAATTCTGAAGTACACAATTATTTAAAAACTGGACTCTGAGGCACCTGAATGGCTCAGTTGGTTAAACATCTGCCTTTGGCTCAGGTCATGATCCTGGTGTCCCAGGATCGAGTCCCACTTCGGGCTCTCTGCTCAGTGGAGATCCTGCTTCTCCCTCTGACCTTCCCCTTCTCTTCCCCTCCTTTTTTTATTCTCTCTCTCTTACAAATAAATAAATAAATAAATAGAATCTTTAAAAAATAAAAATATAAAAATTGGACTATGTTAGGGGCATTGAACGATATTTTTTAGTTCACAGTGAGTTAGCTGTTGATAAAATTCAGCAAATGACAGCATAAACTCATTGAACTCTTCTCATTTTTTTCAAATAATTACAAGATTTACCATAAATATAATAAAAAATAGTACCATAAGTATATATAAAATAATAATTTACCATAAATAAATTAAAAAATATTTACCATAAATATAAATTAAATACAAAAATGTGTTTTTAAATACCATAAATATAATATAAATTTTTTTAAAAGATTTTATTCATTTATTTGACAGAGATCACAAGTAGGCAGAAAGGCAGGCAGAGAGAGGAGGAAGCAGGCTCCCCGCTGAGCAGAGAGCCTGACGCGGGGCTCGATTCCAGGACCCTGAGATCATGACCTGAGCTGAAGGCAGAGGCTTTAACCCACTGAGCCACCCAGGTGCCCCTATAATATAAAATTTTTTTTGCTACTGAAGACAAGAGCACAAATGACAGAGACAAAATTATATTCCTGGGAATAAAAGCAAATACAAATGACCCTTACAGTACTGTTGAGGAAGTTGTAAAACCAACTGCAAATTAGTGACAAATATCATGCCAGAAAAATAAGTTGCTGATAAAATTTATCTATAAAATGATACTATTAGATATCAATGATCTAATAAGTACACAAGGAAAAGGAGATTACAATGTGTGTGTATTGAGGTATATGTGTCGAGTGTGTGTGTGTGTGTGTGTGTGTGTGTGTGTATGTGTGCCAGGAAATATTTATTACAATTAGATAGAATTAATATTGTATGGGAAATTAGTCTTTGACATAGGAATATGCCTATAGGTGAATACACATTTTATTATGTTTTTCACCAGCCTCACGGAAATGCAGAAGTGAGGGGGTTTTTTTGTTTGTTTTTGGAGTAGTTATTATTTGTGAATTGCAATATAGCCTAGAAAAGGTGCCTTTAGAAATTGATGAAAGAGCATTGGCTATATGTGCAACAAGGGAAACATGTTACACAGGCAAAGAAACTGTGAAAATCAGTCCAAACAGTATTCAGTCAAGAGAATAGGTGATGGTCAATAATATACTTTAATTCATCGTTCTAGAACAACACTGACTGTAAGAACTCTCTGTAATAATGAAAATAATGAAAATGTTTTCTGTTTGCTCTGTTTAATAATGGTAGCCCCTAGACACATATGACTAGTGAGCACTTGAAATGGGGTTAGGAATTTCCAAGTTTACTGAAAATAAATTCCAACTTTACATACCTTTAATTCGTTTAAATTTAAATGTCCACATATGTCTAGTGGCTACAGCTCTAGTCAACACATTTCTCCAAAACAGTAAATATATCAACAACATGAAATCACAGCTATTGAGAGAATACCTTTTCATTATGCCATAGGAGGGAATGAGCTGTAGGTCAGACACAGCTTTTCCACACATGCTCCCTTCCTCTCAACATGGGAAAGATTTGAGTTCACGAGTTAATAAAATCAAAACTGTTTCCTTATTACACTGACAAAAGAGAGTTTATATGATTTTAAGTGGCCTACTCAACTAACACATTTCAAAGATAGACTCAACATCTTTAATAATCAGACCCTCAAAATTCAAGGGAAAAAATTATGAGTTTTAAATTGATGATAAAGGGGGGGATGCCTGGGTGCTCAGTAGGTTAATTATAGGACTCTTGATTTCAGCTCAGGTCATAATCTCAGGGTAATGCAGCAGAGGCCCATGTCAGGCTCCTCATTTAGCATGGAATCTGCTTGAGATTCTCTCTCTGCCATCCCCCCACCACTACTGTGGTGTCTCTCTCTCTTGAAAAAAAAGAAAAAAAAAAAAAAAAAAGGACAATAAAGTATTGGTATCTCTTTTGAAAACCAAACAGTGATATGACTAACTTTCTTACAAAGGGTTTAACTTTTTCCTTCAAATTTGCTTTCACTTATTGGAGGTAGAGCTGGATAATAAATTACTGAGCTTATTATTTCTCATCTAAAGTTGGAAATAATTTCTGGCACCCAAAACAACCAGAGTAGATTAGGGAATTGATTGTTGCTGGTATCCAAGTTGAAATATCCAACAATTAAGTTAACAGTGTGATACAATTATTTATTTTATATCTGCTATAACCCTGAAAATAGCCTTTATTTTTATTTTATTTTTTTCAGTGTCCCAAGATTCACTGTTTATGCACCATAGCCAGTGCTCCATGCAATACCCACCCTCCTTAATACCACCACCAGGCTCACCCATCACCCCACCTCCCTCCCTTCCAAAACTCTCAGTTTGTTTCTGAGTCCACAGTCTCTCATGGTTCATCTCCCCCTCTGGTTTCCCTCAATTCCCTTTTCCTTTCCTTCTCCTAATGTCCTTCATGTTATTCTTATTCTCTATAAGTGAAACCATATGATAATTGACTCTCTCTGCTTTACTTATTTCACTCAGCATAATCTCCTCCAGTTCTGCCCATGTTGATACAAAAGTTGGGTATTCATCCTTTCTGATGGAGGCATAACACTCCATAGTATATATGAACCACATCTTCTTTATCCATTTGTCCATTGAAGGGCATCTTTGTTCTTTCCACAGTTTGGTGATTGTGGACATTGCTGTTATGAATATTGGGGTACTGATGGCTCTTCATTTCACTACATCTGTATCTTTGCAGTAACTATCCAGTAGTGCAACTGCAGGGTCATAGGGTAGCTCTATTTTTAATTTTTGAGGGCTCTCCACACTGTTTTCCAAAGTGGATGCACCAACTTGCATTCTCACCAACAGTGTGAGAGGGTTCCCCTTTCTTCACATCCTCTCCAAAATTTGTTGTTCCTGCCTTATTAATTTTGGCCATTCTAACTGGTGTAAGGTGGTATCTCAATGTGGTTTTGATTTGAATTTCTTGATGGCTAATGATGATGAACATTTTTTCATGTGTCTGTTAGCCATTGTATGTCTTCTTTGGAGAATGAAAAAAAAGATGAGTTGTAGTTTTGTAATTTCTGCATTCACGTTTGAGGTGAATGTCCATAACTGACAAAGCCATAAATAGTTGCTTCTATTTCCTCAAAATCTATAATTGAAATTCAGAATGTTTTAACTTAATAGAACCTACTACATGTAGAACTTAGCCACTTGGTCACACTAACCACATATACATCATGGTCAAGATTATGTTTTATAATAATTATTTTAAGAGCTCTTAATATTTATTTTTAATTTATTTAAAATGTGTCAACCTGTAATTTCACTGGTCATCTAATAATTGGTTTAGGATTGCCAAAACTTTGAAAAATACAGGTCAATGATACAAAGTTAGAGATTTAAAGATTTACAGTGGATTTATTTTTTTAATTTTATTTTTATTTATTTTTTAAAATTTTATTTTAGTTTTTCAGTGCTCCAAGATTCATTGGTTATGCACCACACCCAGTGCTCTATGCAATACCCACCCTTCTTAATACCCACCACCAGGCTCACCTATCCCCCCACCTCCCTCCCCTCCAAAACCCTCAGTTTGTTTCTCAGAGTCCACAGTGTCTCATGGTTCATCTCCCCCTTGGATTTCCTCCAGCTCCCTTACCCTCTCCTCCCAATGTCCTCCATGTTATTCCTTATGCTTCACAAATTAAGTGAGACCACATGATAATTGACTCTCTCTGCTTGACTTATTTCAGCATAATCTCCAGTCCTGTCCATGTTGCTTCAAAAGTCGGGTATTCATCCTTTCTGATGGAGGCATAATACTTCATTATATATATACAGTGGATTTATTTTTTAACCTGCTCATTCTCCTTTTATTTCCATTATCAGTCTTTTTATTTATTGATTGATATTTTAGCAAATTTATTGGAGTACCACTAAGAGACAAAGAAGTAGATCTTTTTAATGTATATAATTTAATGTATTTGAACATATGTAAACATATATGATACTGTCACCACAATCAAGGTAACAGCCATATCCAACACTTGCCAGAGTTTCTTTGTGTCCATGTGTGTGATAAGAACACTTAATATTAAAAAAAAAGAACACTTAATATGAGATCTACCCTCTCAACAAATTTTGAAGTGCACAATACCGTATCATCAATATAGGTACTATGTTGTACAACGGATCCGTAGGACTAGTATAATTGACAATTTATACCCTTAGAATAACAACTCCACAGCTCTCTTACCCCACACACCTGTAGCACCTGGCAGCCACAATTGTATTCTCTGCTTTTCTGAGTTCAAGTATTCTAAATACCTCACATAAGTTGAGTCATGCGGTATTTGTCCTTCTGGGACTGGCTTATCTCACATAGCATCATGTCCTCCAAGTCCATCCATGTTGTCACAAATGGCAGGCTTTCCTTCTTTTTTAAGGCTGAATAATATTCCATTGTATGCATATACCATATATATATACATATATATATGTGTGTGTGTGTATATATATATATATACACATATATATGTATATATATATATTCATATATATATACATATATATATATTCCATTTATCTGTTGATGGAGACCTGGATTGTTTTCCATAGCTTGGCTGTTAAGAGTAGTGCTACAATGAACATGGGAGTGCAGGTATTTCCTGCTTATTCTCCTTTATCACCCATTTCCAGAAATAGCTAGAAATCTGAGAGTAAATATAAATATCTCCCATACCCATATGTCCCTTATAAAGTCCATATCCCAGTTCTACCAAGTATATCTCAGTCCTATTCATTTATTCCCTATCTGCTTCACCTTGACAGCCACACTTTGTTTTAAGCATTTATTACCTCCCACTTGAACTCCAGCTGTGGCCTCCTCAGTGGGCTTGTCTGTCCTTGTTTTTGTTCCTTGACAATTATCACCAGGTTTCTTTTTCTTTTTATTTTTTTTAAGATTTATTTATTTATTTGAGAGAGAGAATCTTAAACAGACTTTGCGCAGAGCCCAGAACCTGATATGGGGCTCTATCTCATGAGCCTGAAAACATGGCCTGTCGGAAACCAAGAGTCAGACACAACTGACTATACCATCCAGGTGCCCCATCACCAGATTTTTATTTAAAATTCATGGTTTTGGGGTCACAGTACTGTTTAAAATAGTATTGTGGGGGCGCCTGGGTGACTCCTTTAAGCATCTGCCTTTGGCTCAGGTCATGATCCCAGGGTCCTGGGATTGAGCTGCAGGTGGAGCTTTATGCTCAGCGGGGTGTCTGCTTTTCCCTCTTCCTCTGCAATGCCCCCTGCTTGTGTTCTTTCACTCTCTGTCAAATAAATAAATAAAGTCTTAAAAAAATACTATTGTGTTTTTTTCTGTGTTAGCAGCAAGTATCAAGAAGTGAAAATACTTCCTTAATAACAATAACAAAAAGTATATGTAATATTTAAGAATAAAACTAACCATAAAAAGTGCAGAGAGGATAAAGTGATTGAATAAAATTTTTAAAAAATCAGAAACAAAATTAAAATAGCATATCATGTTCTCAGATGGTTAAGAATTATCAGAATAAAAGCATCAATTTTCTCAATATTATTAAATAAATGTATTTCAAGTTCCAATTAAAATATTTATATGGATTAGGGTTTTAAATTATTTTTGGAATTGACAAAAGTACTTAATAAGAAAGGATAATTTCTGAAAATATTCAATATAAGCAAAAGCAAGAAGAGTGAAAAGGAACTTACATTAATAAATATTAAAAACATAATAAATGTTCTGTAATGTAAAATGGGGTTTGATATAGAAATAGAAATCAGTCAGATCTATATGAAAATCTAGACACAAACCACAGATCATATGAAAATTTAATATGTGAGAAGGGTGGTATTTTATTTCAGTATGCTTACAGATTGACTATACATCTGAAAGAAAGTTGAACTCCTATCTCACACCATAAGTATAAAAGATTCAGAAGGATAGAGAACTTTAAAGGAGAAAATAACTTAGTAGAAACTATAAAAGACTATATACATAATAAAGGAATGGGGAAGACCTTCATCACAAAGATAGGAAATCCAGAAACTATAAAGGCTGTGAATGTAATTAGATATTTCTACAAAAGGTTTTAAACTTTCATATGAAAAAACACTATATGAAACCATTAATTAAATTACACATTTGAATTGTAGATAGCAAACTATTACTGTTAAAAACAAAAACCACTTACGTATTCACTTGAAAAGCTAATGGACAGTAAACAAAGTTACAGAAGGACAAGCCCAAATGGCCAATAAATATATCCCCACATCTACCAATAGTCAGAAAAATTAAGAATACCATAACAATGAAATATTTTATGAAATCCAATTGGCACAAGTTAAACAGCATAATAATACCTGTTGTTGGCTGGGATATGGGGAAAATAACCTTCTCTTAATTTGCTGGTAGACATATCACATAGTCTTTGGGGGAAGTAATTTAGCAGCAAGATCTATTAAATATGAAAATACACATACCTTTCAACTCAGTAATTCTGTATCTTACAAAATTAAAACAAAAATGTGCCAAGATATTTGTAAGAGGATGTTTATTTAGCATTGTTCATGTGATGTAAAACTGAAAACAAAGATAATAACCATCAATAAAATGATTGAATAAAATATTCTGCTCATGGCAGAATATTTGCAGCCATTAAGAAAAATAAATTAAAACTATATGAGTTAACTTGAAAGTATTTCTCTGATGTTTAGCTGAGAAATTGTACAATAGGACCTAATTTTTTTAAATGACCAAACAGACTTGAAGCAGATAATGAGTTGATAGATTTAGAGATGAATGTTGAAACAGGAAAAAAAAAAGGGGAGGGGTGTTGTATGTCTACATGATTATCTTTCCACATATAAAATTACAAAATAATACTCATCAGTTTGTGTAGACATGTCAGTTTGTTTTAGCAGAGGAAAAGGTAAGAGTTCGTTGCTAGAGGAAGTGGGTAAAAAAGGTGTGGAGAAAATTTAGGTAGGTACAAATGTATAGGTAAAGATAATTGTTCTAAAGTAAAGACAAAATGAGTGGTATCATCCTATTTTGAAGGAGAAAAGAGATTCATAATTTCTGACCTATAAATGATGACTAGTTGGTAAGCTAAAAAAACACAAGTAACACATATAAAATGATCTTATTATAAGAATAAAATAAAGCATCTTATGAATGGCATCTAAATTCCTGCAAGAAAAATTCAAACTATTTAACATGCCATCCCAGACACCTGAAGAAAATACATGTCCCCAGACATCTTTCCCACCACACCTCCTTTCATATATTACACTTCAGAAGAGTTCTAAAATGCTTCTAGGGATACACAAGTACACGGGCATAGAACATGTATATTATTTTGTGATTTTGTGCCCTTGATAATACTATGTGTTGTAGATCCCCATGTCTAGAATTATGTTCAGGATAAGATAATACTCTATAAATGCTTATTGACTAAGTTAGGAAATAAATTAATGAGTAAATGAATGAATGAAAGTTACTTTATCAGGAAAGTCTTTTGCCTATTTCTTCATTTGATTAATTCTTATGCCTTTTAAAATTTTAGCTTATGTATTATATCTTCTGGGGAATCTTCCTTGAACTCACTTGAAC
This sequence comes from Lontra canadensis, assembly GCF_010015895.1. Taxonomy (NCBI): domain Eukaryota; kingdom Metazoa; phylum Chordata; class Mammalia; order Carnivora; family Mustelidae; genus Lontra; species Lontra canadensis. The sequence goes on from NW_022631006.1 coordinate 14,672,549, forward strand.
AGTGTCCCTCCTCTGTTCACCCCATCTATCAGCACTACTTAACACACTAGTGTGCTATTATCAGAATTCATGTCTGAATCTATCTCTAACTCTGAGTAGATAAAAAACGATTAAAGGACAGTTTCTGGGACTAATTTGTCTTTGGGTCCCTTGTCTCTGGCATAATGTTTACTAACTAAGGTTATATACTGAGGAAAATAGCAGACTTCTGGTTTTAGAATTGTAAGTATATTTCCATTATCCTCTCCTTTCAAAATTTAACCCCAAATAAATTTATAATTTCATATGTGACAGAAAAACAACATAAATTACAGTAGAGAAATTTCCAGAACTAAAGGACAGTTTCCCCGAACTCAAGATCAGAGAGGCCAAACTACTAATCACATAACTATTTCTAAAAAAAATCAAAAGGTCAAGAACCAAAATTGTTTTGGACTTTTTTCAGAACAAAATGGAAAATAAGGTACAACATTGTAAGTTGAGGGAAATATTTTAAATGTAAATTTTTATGCCCAGCAAGCAACAATCATGGGCAACGGTAAAATAAAGTTATTCCAAAACATAAAAGGTATCTCAAAAAACTACCTTTTCAGGGCACCTGGGTGGCTCAGTCATTAAGCGTCTGCCTTAGGCTCAGATCATGTTCCCAGGGTCCTAGGATCGAGCCCCACATCTGGCTCCCTGCTTTGCCAGAAGCCTGCTTCTCCCTCTCCCACTCTTGTGTTCCCTCTCTTGCTGTGTCTCTCTCTGTCAAATGAATAAAATCTTTAAAACAAACAAACAAAACTACCTTTTCAAAGGAAAATAATGGAGGCTATTCTTCATGAAAAATAAATGACAACTAAAGAGGAAAGCATGGATATAGAGAACAGAGGATCAAAATTAAGGAGAGAAGAAATATATTCTCAGAATGATGGTTTAGAGAAAGTGAGCCTCGATAATAATTGTCTAAATTGTTCAGATGAGGCTGCTGAGGAGAATTGAGCTGAAGATTATCAGACAGGGGCGCCTGGGTGGCTCAGTGGGTTAAAGCCTCTGCTTACGGCTCGGGTCATGATCTCAGGGTCCTGGGCTTGAGCCCCACATCGAGCCCCACATTGGGCTCTCTGCTTAGCAAGGAGCCTGCTTCCCCCTCTCTCTCTGCCTGCTTCTCTGCCTACTTGTGATCTCTGTCAAATAAATAAACAAAATCTTAAAAAAAAAAAAAAAAAGCCTCTGCCTTCGGCTCAGGTCATGATCTCAGGGTCCTGGGATCGAGCCCTGCATCAGGCTCTCTGCTCAGCAGGGAGCCTGCTTCCCTACCTCTCTCTCTGCCTGCCTCTCTGCCTACTTGTGATTGCTGTCTGTCAAATAAATAAATAAAATCTTGGAAAAAAATGAAGATTATCACATAGTTTTCATCTTGTGGAAAATTGTACTGACCTATGAGGAGCTTTGGATGTAGTAATAGATTCAGAGAAATCTAGAGAACTCTAATAGCAGCAAATCAAAACCAGTAATATAAAATAGGATAATATATTGTGACCCAGTGGGGTTTATCTTAGGAAGGAAAGATGGGTTGAATAATCATAAAATCATAAAATTATGAAGAATCATAAAATCCAAAATATTGAATAATATTTAATTTTATTAATTTAATAATTTAGCTAATTTAGTCTTATTTAATCTACTGTATCAACAGGCTAAAACAAAGTACATAAATATCTCAATTGATAAAGACCATGATTTGAGAAAATTCAACATATATTTGTAATAGGAAAACAAGAGTTTTCTCAACTTGTAACAAACTTGGAACAAACAAGTAACAAACTTGTAACAAAACAAGAGTGTTTTCTCAACTTGTAATAATTTATCTAATGCTTGCCCTTTAAGACTGGGAAAAAAAGGTCAGGGCAGTGGAGGTCAAAGCACCATTGCTTTCTCTTATAGAAAACTTCTAGAGTGACTATTTTTTAAACATTGTGTTACTTTGTATATGTATCAAATGAATTACTTTAGTAAATACAAAACTTAATTAAAAATAATTCTATGATTTATGTACATAGAATAAACTAATAAGCCAAGGGAGATATTTTGCCTACATTTCAGAGTGCTTCTGAGTCTGGTGTATTCAAATTATTTTTGGTCTGGGATCACAGTTTCAGTATTGAGTCCTTGCATATAAGCAGTAATATAAAGCTGGTTTCCAAGAAAAGTAAGTGAGCGCCCCTCCCCCAAATGAGAAATGAGGGTGCATGAAATTATCCAAAAAAAGCCAAAACCAAAGCCCTCCCCACTGCACAGAGATTCTAATCTGGTTAGTGGGGAAGATGTGAAAAATGACATTGCCAAAACAACATAAGAAAATAAACCTGTTCTTTCACAGCTGTCACTTTGAAAGAGAGCTGACAAGTTGTTCACACTATGTTACTTTGATGGATTACACTTTCATGGATTTTTCTACTCAGGAACGTGCATTTAAATAAATAAATAAGCCTAAACCAGTAAAGTAATACAGGTAGGATTTAAACATGTACACAGGCTTATATAGGGAACTTTAAGCATTCAGGGAGTTTGCTGGAATGTCCCAGATAGCACAAGTAGGTAGAAATCTACTTGGCCTGTGTTATCTGTATCTTGGGAAAAGTATCTGAACTAGAAGATGTAAAAACAGAAAACAGTCCACTTACTTTCTTATGGTCTAGCTTCTAGAGTTATACTTCACTCTGAAATCCAGTATAACCAATATTTCGTTTTCAATTTCAACTTGTAAATTACTTCTATAAGGAGAATGTTATAAGAGGTAAGTGATATATTTTGAGAGCAACTGAAAAATCTCAAGACCTAAAATTTCCAGCATCTGTAATCAAATTTTACTTTCCTTAATCCATGCAGAGCAAGGTATTTGCAGTGTAATGCAGGTAATTTCATTCATAATCATGAACTGTGTATTTAAGTAATCAGTTCTATGCATAATTATTCATTCTGGATGAAAACCTCTGCCTAGCTTTTCTGGGGGAAATGTGCACATTTTTTCCAAATTCAAAACCAAACAGAAATGATTTAAAACTTGCTTCTGAGCTGATTTCTGGCCATCGATAACACATGATGAATGAGTATGGAGTTGGTTCTTGGAAGCAAATGAGGTGGGAGGGGCAGTTCCTATGGAAGAGGAGTGTGGCTTGATTATATACCCTCATGACTACTGTCGCCATGTTAAAAATGATGCCCATTAATTCTGCAAGATTAATAACCCACCTACATTATTGGAAATCTTCAGGCCCCTGCAAAGTACATACCACCTACCCCAGAAGCTTCTGGTCCCAGATGAGTCCCACTTGTGTCCAACAATGTGACTACAGCCTCTGGGGCTATTGCTTCCCGGGAGACTGCTACGGGAGTCCCCTATGATGGCTGGACATTTACCCCTTTTGCCAAATCCTGAAATATCCTCTAGAATTTGGTCACATGTGCTTCTGCTATTCCTCTGAGAAAACATGGACTGCCACTAGGTGCTGCTTTCCCAGAACATCTCAAGACAACACCTAAGATGTCAAAATGATGCTACTTTCCTTCCAGTATTCCGTGCACTATTCCGTGCACTGGAGCCATGCTATGTTTTGTGAGGAGCAGGCGAGTGCCCACCCTTTTCTGTCCCGTTTTGTGAAAATGTGATGGAAAGAAGCATTCCCACTCCTCCTTGGCTCGAGTGAGGTTGTCCCTCATCTTGCACCAAACTCACCATATTGTCCTTCAAACCCACTCTTCCGCTTGAATTGACTTTTTTCTTTATAATTGTTATTATCATTCTTTCAACAATTCAGGTTGAAAATCTTTGAAATCTTTCTGTTCCAGTCCCCACATCAGATGATTCAAAAGATTGTGCTGATTTCAAACTGCCATTTGTGTAGTCTTTCCTACTTATCATGGACTCATTTGTTTACTTTCTAAAAGTGTATTTCTTGAAAAGCAAACTGTAGTTTAGCACTATGTTAGAAGCTCAGGTTCAAAAATTTGAATTAGATATAGAATGGTAAGTAGATAATTACAACATTGTGTGAAAATATTTAACTTAGGTCCTTATGACTTATAACTTGGGTTATTTAAATATTCATATTCTTTTAATTATTTCTCAAAATTCTAGACTCTTCGATTCAATCCAGATTTTTCCAAGCCATCAAAATTTCTAAAAGCCTCGTTCTGAACCTACACTGCTTCCATCTTCCCACTTTCTGGTTAATGAAGTCCTAAGTCTCCTTATTCTAGCATTTAGAACAGTCACAGGAGTCAAATGCCATGCTAAACTTTTATTGAATCCATTCTCCTACAAATAACCAATGCTCTGTCCGGCCTGGACGAGTAACCATTCCTCGAAAGATTTTGGCCTTTATTTTTCTTCAATGTCTTGATTACAGTGCTGTTGTTTCCACTAGAATGTTAGCCTTTTTGCTTTTTCCAGAGATCTCATGCCTAACAGCATGAGATTTCTTTCTGCATGCTTACATTACTTTTCTTGTCTTCTGGCACTTACTGTATATTGTTTTATATTTTGTTTATGTCCATCTCTCATCTCTCCTAATAGAATGGAGGCTCTTTTAAAGAAAGAGTTTGTAGCTTATTTATCTTTTAATTCACGTACCACATAGTACATAAACCAGGTCACATACTCAATTTGTTGATTGCATGAAAAATTATTTTTATCAGCAATAAATCCTTTGACTTATAGCAAAGGTGACTGAATGGAAATATTTGTCATGTAAATCCTATTTTCTAGTGACTTCCATTATGTAATTAAAAATATGTCCCCATGGGTGAAAAAACAATACACTTAGGAAGAAACTGGTGAGAAGCCTGGTGACTGCCTCCATGAAATACCGAACAGTGTACGCAAAAGACATATTAAGTCTAGCAGCTATTAGCCTTTGTTATTTATTTTCATTTCTTGAGACCTAGTTCAATAAGTATTTGGTGAATAATTAAGTGAAAAAGAGTCTCCATTTCATTATACAAATCTGTTTTTATATTTAAACTGTTACTTTAATTGAAGTTTTTGAGCTGACATATCTGGGTAAAAAACGTCAAAGCTAAACTGTTGGACAAATCCACCCAGAAACAGCCATGTTCCCTTCTCCTCATCATCTGTGATGACACATTCAGATTTGGGGTAAAAAGAAAACATGACTTTATGCCAATTACATACGGCATTTAGAAGAAATTCATTTCTATCTGAATGTAAATTGCCCAATCTGGCATCTATCAGTCTTCCGTCAGTTTAATCTTACTTTCTGTTATTTTTTATGTGGGAATGTGTTCTCCAGATTTCCCTTTAAAACAAGACTTGTTTTCCCATCTTTCAGGAAAGGGCCTCCAGCTTTGAATTCCTTTAGGGTTTGCCTCCGTTGTAGAGCACTTCATCACTCAAGGGCATTCACTTCTTGAGGCAGCTCACATCCAACTGTGTAATAAGTGAGCATATAGAGGCCTGACTATTTTGGTCCAATCGGGCAACCTTAACAGGCCATATATGATCTAGAACCATGGTCAAGCTGACCGACCCTTTCTGTAGTCTGTACCTAAGATTGACTTCTCCCTCTGTCCAACCCTGCTTCTTCCCTTTCTTCTCCACAGTTGTTGATTCCTAATAAACACCTAGTGCCTTATTAATTCGTTAAATTATTACTAAATTTCAATTCCTTATTCCAGTGTACTCAGCCTGCAACAACTGATGTCAGTAGTGGCTCAGGAAGCTAAAATATAAAATGGTGTTTTGAACCTGTCTCACTTGGTGCCTAGCTGGCAACGAGACCTTCATCCCTGGTGACAGTAAGGCAAATACAGTTTCAGCACCACGTAGTTGTCTACTTTGTTAAAACTTCCACTATATTGGTAAAAGAAACTGGTACCTCCAGAGAGCCATAGGTGAAAGCCAGAAAGGGAGACTGGTACAAGTGAGGGTCAAAGCTACCTGCTCATATGGTGTAATTATTCCCTGTAGCTGGTCCATGTTTAATCTCAGTATTACCCATTCCGTCTAACAGTGTTCTAACAACTATATCATCGTTGAATCTGCTGGAGTGTAGGACCTCAAGTTGCAGAGCTGATTGCACCGTGGCCTTGACTTGCTATATAGAGTCCTTTTTTGCTCTGGATCCCACTCAAAACTAGTGGCCTGCATGTTATGGCTGTGGAACAAATTATGGTCTAGAACAGTTTAGATGTAAAACATGTTGCCTACAGAAACCAGTGAAGCCTATGCGTCACTGTGCTTCCATCTTTGTGATAAGGCATGATAGAGCAAGGTGCTCTTATTTTGTAAGAAATTTGCTAGCACTACTTTCCACCGACTTCTGTAAATTTCACTAAAGCCATAAGTCTCTAAAACTTCATACAGTTTATCTTCCAACTTCTAGAGAGCATGCATCTTGCCAAGGCCATATATATATATATATATATATATATATATATATATATATATGAGCCATCCCTTGCTTATTTTGTCTGATGAGGATTTTTTTTTTCAGAATAAAAGAATCTCTTTTTGAGAGATGGACAAGTACAGACAGTCTTTTTTGATGGGCACAGGGAAGGCTGGGGATGGGAGAGCAGGCATGTGGTGGTGAGGCTGATCCCCTGGTGCTAGGGTTGAGCATACTTGAGAAGTTTTAATAGTTGCTATGATTTATCAGGTAATTCAAAATATTGAAAGAATATGAAGAAAGATCTGGTTATTGTTGGGCTATATTTATGCTTTGGAAAGCTAATAAGCTAATATTATGTAATTAATTATGTAATTATTATGTATATTATGTATTATATAATAATCAGTAATTAAGAGGTAAGTGTGAATGTAGTGGTAGGATAGAAGATACTGATGACCAGGCCTAGGACTTAATCATAAAAGGAAGTAATCTCCAAGGAAAGTTAAAGACCCAACCAAGGTAGGTCTGCAACACCAACATCACAGTCCAGGATGGGAAAGAATGTATTGACAGATTATAGGAGTACATCTGAGATGAAGTTCTTGACAATATGAATCCCCAGATTTCCCTGACACTAATGAGCCTGAACGCATGGCCCAGCACTCCATATCAGTGGCTAGTATTTTGTAATTGCTTGAAAATTCTACATAGGCCTCTCCCCATATGAACCCTCCCAAATCTGTCTCCGCTCCCCTCAGAGACACTAGGACTATAACTAGGATTAAAGTTAAAATAGAATTTAGCTGGAAATGTGCTGGGCCTGAAAAGGGCAGAAAGGGACAGCCCCAAAGCAGCTGTGGGGTTGAGGCAGGATTCCTGCAGGAGCCAAGTGAGTATTATGAGCTGGATTCTCAAGGTGATTGATTGAAAGGCAGTGAAACATGAGCTGGAGAGGGAAGAATCTGGTGGTCTTCCAGCACTCTCCTGAGATTAAGATCTCTTAGTACCCTAGCAATGATTCCGGTGATGGTATAGACATACTGTTAGGATGGCTTCTAGAAGCATTAAAAAGAAAAAAAGGTCATGTTCTATATATAACTGAAGTAGAAATGCTAAAATTGCTATGGATCATGGTGGACAAAGGCATTAAGGCTCAGAGAAAATGATATGCTCTAGGGGTTTTAATAAGGTAAGAAAACTTACCAGAGAACTATGCTTCAAAGGAGGACCTGAAGGATACATCATTTACCAAAGCAATACGAAACACAGATGAGTTCTACTCCTGCTTGGGATATAGAAAGCCGGAAGAAAATGTCGCCTCTGCTCTAACAACCAGGAAAAGTGGGATGATATGCTAAATTATGACATTTCCTGAGCCCATCAGAAAGCAAGATAACAAGGTAAACTATATTTCAACGGGTGATAAGCTCCTCTGGAAAGATACAGCACCCATGTACTCTCTTGCTTTTGGCAGAGCCTGTAAGAAGTAAAACACATAAAAGCAGAGTTGAAAAAAAAAAAACAAAAAACAAAAACAAAAACCAACCAATTAACATATTAATTAACTATTAAAAGCTGAATGTCACCAAGCATGACAGTTTGGCATCCCTGGGAGCCCAAACATAAGGGTGGTCCCCCTGTAAATTCTTTCCTATTGTCCTTAATATGGTGCTTGTGAAAAAGATTGAGGACTAGGTCCAGAGAGCATGCCCCTTAGTTATGGAGGTCAATAGCGGGTAACTGACTGCCACTGGAGACTGGCACAGAGATCTATCACTTCTAGAATAGGATAGAACCAAAACATGTCTGCCTCTGGGGGAAGAGACAGAAGACCTTCCCACCATCAGGTCACAGGTGAAGATTGATTACTTCCAAGTAAAGAGTACAGGGAAAATACCCTGCTCCTGACTGAGGAGCAGAAAGCTCCACTGAGCTCAGGATCCAAGCCGTATCAAAGCTGAGGATTGCATCTATCAAGAAAGGCCAGGAACAAGCAAATAAAAATTACCCTGCCCACTACCACAAAAAAAAAAAAAAAAAAAAAAGCCAATAAATGCCCTCCTAAACAAGTTCCACCCCAGACACAAGGCAGAGCTAGGCAGCCATGGAGAGAAAAGCACGGACACTGTGAAAGCTTCATCCACAAGGCCAAATGCACAGGATTTGCCAATGACAAAAGTTGAACCAGGAGAACAGAGAACACTGCCTCTATGAGCTTAGCACTAAGTAGAAAGTCACAGAAGTTCACTGCAGTGGAAGGGACAAGAGTGTATGTACAGAGGGCTTGCTGTGGTGCATGCAGAGGACTTTTGAGAGCTTAAACAGGACAGAAACCTATTGGTACCGTAAGTCACCCACTAAAGCAGAAGGTAACAGCCATCTGCTTTAGAGAAAAGAAAGTTATGATAGTGAAAAACACAAATTCAATTCCAGTTCCTTGCTATCTTGACCCACCTCCATCACTCCAACACTCCAGTCCAGGGATAAAAGCTTTTTACCTCGGTCTCTAATGTTCTTTTATACATAATGTGAAGCACTTAATAAAAACCTGTGAGACATACAAAATAGCAAGAAGACAAAAAAATACATTGCCAAGAGATAGGGCAGGAAAAAAAAATCAGAAATGACCCTAATACTGTATCTAGGAGACAGGGACTTTCAAAATACTATGATTAACGTGGTAAAGTAACAGGTGAAAGAGGTGGACAGCATGCATAAAAAGATGCAGAATTTCAGCAGAGATAAAGACTAGTTTTAAAAAAGATCAGCGAAAATCTAGAAATTAAAAAAAATTAATAGCAGATAATTCTTTCTGTGTGTATAAGTAAGACTGGCTATATCTGATTAAAGAGTCATTTAACTTGCAGATAGATCAATAAAAATGATCTAAACTGAACAAAGAGAAATTGTGAAAAAGATAGAATAGAATATTCAACAGCTGTGGTACAATGTCAAACAGTCTAATCTGTATGTAATTAAAGTTGCAGAAGAAGAATAGAGAATAGGACCAGAAAAAAAAAAATTTAAGAAATAATGACCATTTGGTTTTTCAAAATTTAATAAGATGAGAAAATCCTACATCTCTCCCTTTCTTTCTCTCTCTCTCTTTCTCTCTCTCTCTCACACACACACACAAGCACACGCACAAGCATATTATACTCAAATACCTGAAAATCAGAAAAAAGAAAAAAATCTTGAAAACAGCCAGATAAAAATAAATAGACATCAGAGTAGAAAGGTAAGAATTATGGCATAATTTTCAGAGGGTTTTTTTTTTTCAAAACCTAAGAAAATGGAGTTTTATCTTTAATGTGCCAAAATTTAAACAAATAAAAACTGTCAAATCAGAATTAAACTTTTAGGGAGTATCTTTTAATAAATGAAGGCAAAATAAAAATTTGTTCAGAGAAACAGATGAGAGAATTAATCTCCAGTAGGCAAGAAAATGTTAAAATAAATTTGGATACACAAAGAAATGAAGAGAGCCATAAATACTAAAAAGGTGAATTTGAAAGATAGTTTTTGTCTATTTAATTGCTATAAAGAATAATGACTATAATAACAGTGTATTTTGGCAATTATAATATACTTAGCAGTAAAAATGTATGACAAAAATAGCACATAAGATGCAATTAAGAAAAAGGACTTATACCATTATATAGGTTTTACACTATCTTTGATGTGTCACATTATTGAAGTTAGGGTATAATAAGTTAAAAATGCGAGATACAAATGCCAAAACAACAAATAAAAAAAATTTAAGAGAGTATAATTACCAGGCCAATAGTGGAGATAAAATGAAATAATGAAAATATTATATCCAAAATAAGGCAGGTAAGAGGGGAGAAAAAAGGAACAAGGAGTGGATATGACAAAAAAAAATTAGTAATGTGGTAGATTTTTCCACAAATATATTAAATATAAATGACCAAATACCCCATTTCAAATGTGGAGAAGAATGAACAAAATAGAACCAAGGCCAAACTACATGTAGTTTACAGAAATGAACCTTAAATATAGAGATAAATTAAAAGATGAAAAATCAAGTAATATGAAAATATTAATGAAAGACATTGGGAATGTCTGTTAATACCAGAGAAAGTGTACTTCAAAGGAATAAATAATACCATAAAACCATAATAAATACCATAATAAATAAATACCATAATAAATAATAAATAATACCAGGAATCCAGAGGGCATCACATAATGGTAAAAGTGTCAATTTAACAAGAAGACATATACGATTCCTAAATGTATACCCATCTAATAACAGAGGTTCAAAATGCACAGAACAAAACCCAATCAAATTCAAAGGAAAAATAGACAAATTAGGGCTGGAGACTTAATGTTCCTTTCAGTAATTTCTAGAACAAATAGAAAATCAGCAAGATGGAGAAGACTCAAGCTACTCCATCAACCAACTTGACATAACTGATGCTTATGAACATCCCACCCAACAAGAGCCAACTTTATGTTCTTTATAAGTGTTCATGGAGTATTCACCAAGAGAGACCATATTCTGGGCCAGAAACCAAGTTTTAATAATATTAAAAGAATTGAAGCCATGCATGCGATATCTGGGAAATATAGCTAAAGTAGTGTTTAGAGGAAAATTTATTGTATTAAGTATTTTTATTAGAAAATGATATCACATATAAATTAATCTTCTACTATAAGAAAGAAAATAAGAGTAAGACTCAAAGAAAACTGTGGGAAGGGCAAAAATTACAATAAGAGCAGAAATCAATAGAATTTAATAAAAGAGAGAAAGGGAGGGAGAATCAATGAAACAAATCTTAGCCAGACTGATTAGTAAAAATGAAAAGGGACATAAAAATTATTAATATCAAGAATAAAGAAGACACCAAACTATAAAACTTCCAGAAGATAACAAAAGAGAATATCTAGAATGACTTAAGGTTTGACAGTCACTTTTTAGATACAACATGAAAGGCACAGTCCATGGAAGAAAGGATGGATAAACTGAACTTCATTAAAGTTGAGAATTTTTGGTCCATGAAAGACACTATCAATATAATGCTCTGTGAAAGACACTATCAACAGACTGGGAGTAAATATTTGCAAAAGACACATCTGATAAAGAACTGTTATCTAAAATATACAAAGAATTCCCAAAACTCAACAATAAGAAAATAAACAACTTGATTCAAAATGGGCCAAAGACCTTAGCCAAACATCTAACCGAAGAAGATATGTAGATGGAAAATAAATATGGAAAGATACAACACATCTTAAGCCATAGGGAAATGCAAATTAAAACAGTGAGATGCCACTGCATGCCTATTCAAATGGCCAAAATCCAGACCACTAACAATACCAAATGCTTGCAAGGATGTGGTAGAATGGAGCTCTCATATGTTTCTGGTGGGAATGCAAAATGGCACAGCCACTTTGGAAGGCAGTTTGGCAGCCTCTTGCAGAACTAAACATATTCTTACCAAAAAATCTAGCATTCATTTTCCTTGGTGTTTACCCAAAGGAGTTGAAAACTCATATCTAGGGGCACCTGGGTGGCTCAGTGGGTTAAGGCCTCTGCCTTCGGCTCCGGTCACGATCCCAAGGTCCTGGGATCGAGCCCCACATCAGGCTCTCTGCTCAGTGGGTAGCCTCTTCCACCTCTTTCTCTCTCTCTTTGCCCGCCTCTCTGCCTACTTGTGATCTCTGCCTGTCAAATAAATAAATAAAATCTTAAAAAAAAAAAAAAAAAGAAAACCCCTATCTAAACCCCCCCCCCAAAAAAAAAAACAACAGAAAACAAAACCAAACCTTCACACAGACGTTTATAAGTGGTGAATGCATAAACTCTGGTATTCAGACAATGGAATTTTCAGCACTGAAAAGAAATGAGCTATCAAGCCATGAAAAGACATGGAGGAAGCTTAAATGTATAATACTAAGGAACCCATCTGAAAATGTTACACACTGCAGGATTCCAGCTAGATGACATTCTAGAAAAGTCAAAACAATAGAGAAAGTTAAAAATGAGTGGTTGCCAGGGTTTCGGAGGGAGAGAGGGATGAATAATCAGATCACAGAGTATTTTTTAGGGCCGCAAATCTATTCTGAATGATAATAGTATGGTGAACACGTGTCATTATAAGTTTGTCCAAACCCACAGAATGTACCAGACATAGAATGAAACCTAATATAAACTGTGGACTCTTGGTAGTAATGATGCATCAGTGTAGGTTCTTGAATGATAACAAAGGCACCACTGTGGTGAAGGACGTTGAAAATGGGAGAGTTTATGCATGTGTGGAAGCACGGAGTATATGGGAAGTCTCTATACCTTCTGCTCAGCTTTGCTGTAAATCTAGAACTGCTCTACAATAATAGTCTCTTAAAAAAATGAAAGGACCTTGTTAAAGGTCCTACAGATCAAAAGGATAATAATAGAACATTATGAAAACATACCCATAAATTTGACAACTTAGACAAAATGGAGAAATTCCTTGAAAGATAAAAATTAGCAAAGTTTAGTTAAAAAAAATAGATATCCTGGATAGCCCTTTATCTATTAAAGACAGTGAAGTTGTGGTTAAAAGTATTTCCACATGGAACATGTCATTGGTGAATTCTATCAAATATTTAAGGAGCAAGTAATACTGACTTCACAATGTTCTTCCAGAAAAGAAAATAGCAGGGAATTCTGGCACATTTATGAGGCCAGCAGTGATAACAAAGCCAAAGACATTACACTTAGCGAAAAACACTCTATCACTAATAAACATAGGGGAAAAAAAACTTTTAACAAAATAAAAGCAAACCAAATCTAGCAATATATAAAAACAATAACACATAGTCAAGTATCTGTATCCCGGATATGGGATTGCAAGATTATCTTAACACTTAAAAGAATTGAACAATGTAGAGCACCATTTTAACAGGCTTAGAACAAAAAAAGAAAGCATGCAATTTCCTAAATATATACAGAAAAAATTCTACACCCATCGTTCATGATAAAAATTCTTATTAAATAAGAACAACTAGGAAGAACTATTTGGCTCACTGTGCTGTATTGTGCATGCTTAGTATGAGAGCTGGGTAATATCTAAAGGGGAAACGGCATGTATAAATGGGGATCCTTTCTCCGTGGTTCTTTTTTTTTTTGGATGGAATCTTGGTCCTCAAGCTCAAGCTTAAGGATCAGGGTTTTTCTCCTCAACTTAGTATAACTCTCCCAAGCTTTAGGTCATTGTTTTCTGCCTGGCTTCTATGAACCTGGTTATTTATTAGAGGATGTTCTGAAAAGAAGAAAGTGGAGGCAAGGATAGGATAGCTCTCTCCTCAGAGCACATCCTGTCTCTTCTGGGTCTTATCCCAGCAAGTCTTGCCTACCTTCTTTGTGCTGTTATGCCTCCAAATAGCCATTTTCTATATTTTGTTCAACTTTCATGGTTGCTTTTGACAGGAAGATTTGTTTAACACAAGTTACTCCATGAGAGCCAGAAACAGAAGTCTCTCTTTACTTACATTTACTTATTCAAAATGATTTTCTTGTATTCTGTGTAATGAATTCAGTATTTGAGCTTTTTGTGGGTCTGCTTCTTGGGTCTTTTGTGACTATTGAATTTTGATAATAGAGCCACCTACTCCCCAGCCTACCCATTTAATTTTTTTTCCCCAATATAGGCTTACCTTCTTTTGAGAACTAGGTTGAAGTTTGGTTTCCCCAGAAGTGATTGGTTCTGGAGTGCTGCACATCTGAAGTGCCATTATTTCAGGGATTTTTGAGATTAAAATCTCCATATCTTAATCCAGCAAAATGTATAAATAGTATAAATTTGGTATGCAACTATGTAAGAATTTACTTACTGTTGTAGGTTTCCAGAGGAAATACTTTTTTCTTTCCTCCCCAAATCATTGCTTGAGAAAGGGGATTTTCCTAAATAAGTTTCCTGGGAAGAAAGGCAGATTTGTTTCTAGATGCCCTTATATCAAAGTATAGCCCTTGGCCTTAGGCCAAGTTAGGGGGACTTCGTTTTCGATTTCCTACCAGAAGCTGGTCTTGGGCTTTGTCTTACATCTTCTATGAAGCCATGAAAGCCCAATGTTAAGTTGATTCACATTTGGCAAGTGTCGTCAGGGTAGAATTAAAATCCAGTTTCTTGCTGATCCTTCTATGTCTCCAGTTTCCCTGATTATTTTTTAACTTCTAATATTGCATTTCAAATTGCTAAGCCTTTTTTTATTTATATTTTTTAAAGGGGATTTAAAATACTTTATATTTTTTGGTTGTTTTTAGAGGAGAAGTTGGTAAAACTCTGTGGACTGCCTCATTCCAAGAAATAAATACCTATAGTTACTTTCACATATATCATTTTAGTTGATTCTTATGATCACTTCTGAAAAAGATGTCATTTTTAATGACATCACACAGGTAGGGATATTGTTACTGTTTCTTGCCTGAAATTATTGGCTGGAAAACAGCACAGCTTTGCTTCAAATTAGATTCTCTGACACTAGACCTAGCATTCTTTTCATGATATTTTACTGGTCATTGTTCTACCTATGGGGAATTATAAGTTTTTCTTTCAAAATTTACATCAGCTCAAGAGTTGGAAAAATAACACACACACACACAAAAATTCTACTTCAGGGGCACCTGGGTGGCTCAGTGGGTTAAGCCTCTGCCTCGGGCTCAGGTCCTATCTCAGAGTTTGGGATAGAGCCCTGCATCAGGCTCTCTGCTCAACAGGAAGCCTGCTCCGCCCTCTCTCTCTGCTAGCCTCTCTGCCTACTTGTGATCTCTCTCTCTCTCTCTGTGTGTCAAATAAATAAATAAAATCTTTTTAAAAAATTCTACTTTGGGTCCTCACTTATATGTAGTTGTAAAATTTCTCTTGATTCATCAAACAAGCTCAATTTAGAAAGAACATAGCCATCATCATTTGCGCAACTATTCAGACTGGCGTCCCCAGATAGTCTCCATCAAAGGAACATCTCTGAACAGCAGTATAATGTCAGTGCTGGCTGCCTCCCTGAGAAAATTAATCATAATACCAGGAGTTAGAAAGATCCTACACAGATTTCAGGAATATTGCATTTCTTTACCCTAAAGTTCACATTCTACCTGCTGTGTTTCATTACAAAATCCAGAAATCGTACAAAAACATCACAGCTACACTCCTCACTGTATGTATTTTAATCAAAAATCTTTGATCCATGTGATATTGGCCCTGCAGGCAAAAACTTCCTTTTGTGTTAAGAAATACTCTACTCTGTCACTTGTATGAGGTCCATTCTTGTTGGTAAAAATATTTCTAGCAAAATCAGGGGGGGAAATAGCATGCTTAAATAAGTGGATCATGTGAGAATTCGCAAAAGATAATATTTGGGTTTTTTTTTTTTAGATTTTGTTTATTTATTTGACAGAGAGATCACAAGTGGGCAGAGAGGCAGGCAGAGAGAGAGGGGGAAGTAGGCTCCCTGCTGAGCAGAGAGCCCGATGCGGGACTCAATCCCGGGACCCTGAGATCATGACCTGAGCTGAAGGCAGAGGCTTTAACCCACTGAGCCACCCAGGCGTCCAGCAAAAGATGATATTGTATTGATAAAATACTCGTTTATCTTCATCCCCTCAAGTTTATAGAATGTGTGTGGTTCAGGGGTGCATTTATTTTTGTGTATTAGCCATTGCCATAAGGTCTTCTGTTTCTCCTTCACATGTTCAGCTCTTTCAGAGACTGGCTTTAGGAAACCCATATTCTGGATTTAGCTACAAAGAATGAATTTCAGGCTTTGGAAATTCTTGCGATTTGGGAATTCTTGCAGATGTTGATTAATGTTTTGTTTTGTTTGTTTGTTTTTGCTTTGTGGAGGAATTTCATTTCATTTGTTTAATCACTTCACCATTTTCTTGGTGTTGTGTCTGCACCTGCCCTATTTGGTTTTCTCAGATTCTCTAGGTTTTTCATAGTTTCAGAGCACTAAGGGGTTTTTATATACTAAAACATATATTATGAAATAAGAGAAATTTTTTTTTATTAGCCATATGTGTGGGGCTTGAAGTTCTAATATAAATGTGGGCAGCAGTATCATATATTGAAATTTAAGAACGCTCGTATTTCCCTAAAGTCAGAGAAAACAACAAACTTTATCTGTGATCCCCAGTGCACAAAGAACCATAGATAAGGTCTTGTTTTTCCTAATCTTATTTTTCCCCAGCTTTATTGAGGTACAATTGACAAATGAAATTGTATGTACTTAAAGTCTACAGCTTGAAGTTTTGATATTACACATTGTAAAAAAAATCACCACAATAAAGCCAATTAATATATCCACCACCTAATATAGTTATTATTTTTTCTTTTTTTCTTTTTTCTTTTTTCTTTTTTTTTTTTTGTGGTGGAAACACTTGGAATTCTACCCTCTTAGCAAATTTCAAGTACACAATACAGTTTTCTTAACTACGGTCACATTGCTTACCTAATCCTATTTTTTTTAAGGGTACAGGAAAATAGTGAGCAGTTGAGAAACTCCCCCAGAAATATACACTCCAGAAGAATTTAGGCCTCCTTCATTGTGGCACAAGCATGTGAATTTATAACACCATTCTCCTTGTGTGTAATTGTGTCTTTATAATCTTTATGAAAAAAATAAGAAAAAACATGTTTGCTTCTGAAAAAGGCTGCCTTCTCTCCTCCTTACCTGTTCTCTTTTCTGCGTGCTCATTCTGGTTGCTCTATTTTTGCAGTTTCTTCACCAAAGCACTTCATTACTTAGTAAACTCACGATCAAAAACCTTGTTGCTGATCTGGTTCTGAGCTTTTGACCTATTTCCAATAATTGGTTCTTTTTTTCGTAACAACATAGTGTGATAAAATGTGTATGGGTTTTGGAGAACGGGGCTCAAATCTCAGTTGTACTAATTTTAGAGGCAAGAGACTTTGAGCAAGTCACTTAACCCTTTTGGATCTTAATTCTCTTTTGTATTTTATTCTATAAAGTGGAGCTGACATTTCATACTCTGGAGGGTATTTGGGATAACTAGATAAAGTAATGTATATGAAGTTGTTTGGGATATAATAGACACTCAACAAACAGTTCTTTTGCCACTGAGAGTCCTAGCACAATAGAGATGACAAACTCAAAAGTTAATTAGTGATAAATTTTATTAGGTGTGGGCAGGGTTAAGTGATGAATGGCACATGGTAAAACACACAGGAAATAATAGCAAATTGAAGTGGTTTACACCCTGGGACTGAAAGGATAGAGGGAGGGATCCATGTTCCTGAACCTACTGAGAATTATAGGCATGTATGAGACTGCTTGACATGATGATCTGTGGCCTTCAACGGAAGAAAAGTAGCTGTTGCCAAAATCTCTCTGCCAAAGGTAGAGGAAAAGTAGGTGGAGACAAATGGAGAAAAAAATAAAATCCTTATCTGTCTATTTTTATGTCCTTTTAGGACTTTTTATCAACTGATCCTGACTGGAAACTAGAAAGCAAAGAAGCCCAAATAATGCTGTCCAAAGCCATCACCTCTCTGGGACACGGAGTGAAAATAGAAGGATAAATAGTGAATGCAAAGGCACAGATGAAGAACCATGAACACAATTTCTTTTCTTCACCTTGTACTTCTGTTACTCCAGTGTTTTATTTATCTACATTGATCACTTTACCCACTATTAACTGTTAGTATCAACTGTGAGGTTTTTGATGGCAAGGATAGTATTTACTCTTGACTCCACGTTTCATAAAACATGTACCATTAAAGGGGCTGTGTGTGAAAATGCAACATGTTATATACTTCTTTTGGAAAAGCACATTACCCGTACAAAAGCTCTCAACAATTCTGTAGAAAATGATAGTAATAGTAAATATTTTCTCACCGAGTTATTTATCAAGGAATGCCACTAATGCACAAGCACCAGTTCCGGGGAATGCAGTTTTTAAAATCAATGCATCCCTGGTGTCTAGACACTAGTGTCTAGTGTCTAGGATGCAGAATATATTGTATAGTCAATAGCCACATAGTAAATGCATAAATAATGGGGTTCCTCTATGACTGGTCTTGAATTGCTTTTTCCTAGGGCCTTGCCTTCTCTTTCCTTCCCCACTCCAGAAACTGCAATCTTGAGCAGGAGGCTCATTGACTGGAGTTCCATATTTCTCTCAGAGTACCTACATGCCTTGCCTGTGGGTGATCTAGTTGGATTATGAATAAACAGTAAATATCATCCTCCTCCTCACCATCATCAAAACCTCCACATTTTGCCTTTATTTTAGACTCCTAAATATTATGCTTTATCTTACTATATTTTAGGGTAACTTATTGCTCTTGAGAGAAGTCCCATAGCTACTGGAGGTATCGGGCTCCAAACTCAGAAGATGCCACCTTCCAGCCACCTGCCTTAGCTTCCTTCCATAACCTATACCTGAGTGTGTTCACTTGGTATTGGTCCAATCACATTGGATTAGACTATCCCAGCTCCTAAACCCCCTGCCTCCCACTCATTGAATACTGACCACCATTTTTCTTTCCATACATAGATTCTTCACCATGCACCAGCATCTGATTTATTTATTTTATGGGTCAAAGAATCCATATGGATAAGGTGATAGTTCTTTAGAACTTTCTTGAAATGCTACTGACCCTCCACACAATATCATACCCCTTTCTGTTTAAATAACAATTCAATATGAAATCATACCAAAATTAGCATAGAGTCAAATTTAGTGAGTAAACAGAAGATATGAGGAAAGTAAGTTTCTAGAGGATATTAACTGTATTTTTCTCAAGAGAGTTGTTGATCATAGCAAGTGTAACAATCAGAAAGAAAAAGAGACCAAGAGTCCAAAAAAAAAAAAAAAGACAACTCCCATTGAAGGGATAAACTCTGTAATAGTACGTTCAGGGCTTTTTCCGCCTCTCTTCCTGGTTTGGTCACAATAGAAATAGACAAGCAGAGAAGAGTGTCCATCATTACACAGGAATGTATACACTCTTGAGATTTAGAATAGCAAAGACAGTGATCTGAGAGCAGCAGAGACTCTGATCACAATGAGCCAAGGTCCTATAGCTTCATGTCCTCATTCATTTCCCTGGATAGTATAAGATGGTCTTCTGGATTTTAAAAAGGATACATGTGTACACACATAAAAATTTAAGATTTTTCCTTTTGATCATAGAAGCATGTAAATATATACTGTAAGATTACAGAGAGGAAAGTACATACCTCATGCTCCTTCCTCAGTTATCAGCTTAAAGAAGATCATTGGCCTATAATTCAGCCTTTATTATTGCATTGGTGAAGCTTCAATCAGGGAAACAGAATTACTAGAAGTTGTGTGGTGAAAAGGGTTTAGACAGTATACATTGTAAAAGGTGATAAAGAAGTCTGTGAAAATTCTCATTGCATCTTGCAGTGGACCCAGAGTTTCTGGAGGTCAGCACAGTTGGCAGTCGGGAGAAAACCTGGACATGAACCAAAGGAGACCGACAACAAACTAGAACCCAGGAGGTCAAAATAAAACCCACATCTGCATCCAATGTCAACAATGTGGTGTTTTGCAGAAGCTGATGCTCTTCACCACTAAGCTAACATATGCCCTATCTAGTGCTTAGAGAAGCTGAAGGTGGTGAGATAGGGTCTTGGAGGAGCTCCAGATCAGTCCATTCTCCCTCCCAATCTAGTGAGGTAGCAGATCAGTGACGATATGCGTGTGTTTCAGTGGCACCTATCATGCTACACCACCCTTCAGAGTGGAATAACTACTACGTATTTTCCTTCTTCCAGATCCTGCACAAATTTCTCCTATAGCTTATCTTAACCCAGAAACATATGGGGAAGGAAATTCTGAAAATCATAGTTGTATTATGGTGCAGTTGACACAGTGTGAAACCACAACAATTATGATACTTTTATGCTCTAAGTTAGAAACACGGGTATCTGAATAGATTCTGGGAGTAATATCTCTATCAGTTATGGAACTCAGAGTGGTTTAGAACACAAAGAGCCTCATAGGTATTGAGCTCCGACAGCCATGTGTCTACTTGTCCTGAAACAGCCAGGAGGTGTGGTCATGCACCTCTGTTCATAGTATAAAACAAGGATTTCATGGACCTGCAGTCTGTCCTAAGCCTGAATGCCAAATATTTAACTCAGCAATTAAATAGACTTTACTGTTAGTAATACTAAAACCTCTCCCTATTCTTCTGCCGGGGTGCTTGGCTTATTCTTAAAACAGTTTTCCTAAGGGTCTAAAGATCTGTGATAAGAATGCATATGTAAATGAAACCAAAAGAATTCTGACAGCTGAAGATTACACTGTGAGTGCAAATTATCAATCTGAAAAGAAAGTGCTTTACTGCATGTAAAATTAAAAAGGTGTTGATTCGTATTTGATTCATGGCGTGAGTAGCCACATTATGAATGATGAGCAGAACAATGTCACTCTACTACAATTATGGTGCATCAAAAATGCAAAGCGAATTGCTTAACTTTAATGAAATACAAAAGCCACATCTTAATAATGTTCGGGTTGTGGTTCAAACTGAAAAAAAAAAAAAAACCACATATATTCAAAGTTAAGGTGACAGTAATTCATCCTTAACCCTTTGACGTCATAGTCTGAAATAGATCATAGGGGTTCCACACCTCCCTTCCACCTTTCCCCATCATGGATAGCAGAGGACGTCTTTTCAAAATCTAGTTGGCTGGCTTTCAGAGCAAACAGCGTGATCCTTAGATTGACAACTCAATTTACTTCCTCTGGTCTTACCTGACCATGGATCAACTTACACAATTAAGGGAAAATAAAAATACGAATTTTGCTATAAATACTTATAAACATTTTGAATAAGAATTTAATCTTGGTGTGCCTGGATGGCTCAGTTGTTAAGCTTCTGCCTTTGGCTCAGGTCATGATCCTAGTGTCCTGGGATCAAGGCTTACATTGGGCTCCCCGGCAGTGAGGAGCCTGCTTCTCCCTCTCCAGCTCCCCCGTGCTTGTGTTCCCTCTCTAGCTGTCTCTCTCTCTCTGTCAAATAAATAAATAAAATCTTTAAAAAGAAGAAGAAGAAGAATTTAACCTTAGGTAAAATTTGCACTAACACCTTTAAGGTAAACCTTTAATATAATTGAGGTAGGTACAGTATCTCTTAGATAATTCTAAGAAAGTATATATACAAAGACTTGAGGCCAAATTACCCAACTATTAAACATCCATCCATGAAATCACCCAGCTCTTGAAAAAATGGTGCCAAGACCAAATACCTTTGTTAAGACAACAAAAAATAGTTATTGAAAGAGGTTATGGAAAATACTGTAAAGTCAGTACATTTTGCATTTATTGCCTCTTTTAATTCATTCACATTACCATATGGTAAGAATTGCTGGTAAAGGACAGAATTTACAAAACCTCACAAACAAACCACCAGGTTCTGAGTTTGCATCACCTGCCCTACTCATAAACATATGGTAATTTCCTTGATACATTTTTATCTCCATAGATTATTCTTAAATCAGCTATAAAACTTCATATGGGGCGTAGTGTGGAGTTTGGTTTTTATTACGCAGATAGCACAAGGAATGCTGGGCATAGTAGCATCTGAATCTATAAATTACACATTTCATCCATTATTTCAGTAACTTCACTCTCCCAAATCCAGGAGATGCAGCTGAGTGAAATGGTTATTTGTTTATTTATATATTTATTTATTTATGTGTTTTTTTTTTCACATGTATAGAATGTCAGGAGATCTGGAAAAGCCTTGTGAGAAAACAGCTAGCATCTAATCCCTCTGACCTATTTGCTTCAAAGAATAAATTAGGTGTGGGAATCTAACAACTTCAGTAAAGTCAGTAATAATGAAACCATTGAGTTTTCCTGATAATCTTCCCTTCATCCCTAAAGCACCTTGTACACCAGAATCATCAGCATCCCACCACCTTATATAACTTAAAGACATTTTATTATTGGGTTAGAATTCCTTTTACAAAATACTCATTAACTTAGTTTTACCCTTAGGAAATTTTGATTTCCTTACTTCATTACACAGAGAAATTCTTTTTTCTCTACACTTAAGCATTCTTTCCACATTTAAAGACCTTTCTTTCATTTTACTTTGATATTTGTCCAAGGAAGGATTTTCTTTCAGTACTTGTTCTTTTCTGAATATTGAGTGCATCCTTTGTGGCTCTGGTACCTGGATTGCCAATTGAGTCAACAGTTCCTGAATGCTTACTGCAGGCACAAAACACTGTTTTAGCATGGTCTTTTATGGATTATGTATTATGACAGCTATTTCTCTGCATTAAAGGAATTTTTTTTTTTTTTTGGATACTAAGATTTATCTTTACTACAGTGGTTCCCCTCTTATCTATGGTTTCACTTTCTGCTTTTTCAGTTACATGTAGTCGACTGTGGTCCCAAAGCAGATGATCCTCCTTCTAATATGTCATCAGAATGGCTACAGCAGGGGCACCTGGATGACTCAGTTGCTTAAGTGTCTGACTCTTGATTTCAGCTCATGTCATGATCTGAAGGTGGTGAGATCGAGCCCCATGTTGGACTCTGTGCTCAGTGTGGAGTATGCTTGAGATTCTCTCTTTCCCTCTCACTCTGCCTGCCCCTCTCTCTCAAATAAATTATCAAATCTTAAAACAAAACAAAACAAAAACCAGAAGGGCTACACTAGCCTAATGCTACGTCACCATGCCCATGTTATTCACCTCACTTCATCTTATCATGTAGTCATTTAATCATCTCACATCTTCATAAGAAGAAAGGTCAGTACAGTACAGTAAGATTTTTTGAGAAAGAATTAGACTACATTCACTTAAGTTATATAGTATATTGTTATAAATGTTTATTTTATTATGTTATTATTGTTAACCTCTTACTGTGCCCAGTTTATAAATTAAACTTTGTCATAGGTTTGTATGTATAGGGGAAAAAAGAGAGAGAGAGAGAGAGAGTGAGTGTGTGTGTGTGTGTGTGTGTGTATGCATATATATATATATATATGCATACACACACACACACACACACACACACACACATATATGGTTTGATACTATCCAGAGTTCCAGGAATCCTCTGAGGGACTTGGAACATATCCCTTGCAGATAAAGTAGGAGGCTACTATATTCTTAAACTGAAGAATTATAGGAGGAAAATGTTTCTTTCCTGAAGTAAATACCTTTCTTTCCTGAAGAAAGAATACCTCAAATCCTGATGCTTCTAAAAACTTTCTTCTTGCAAAAATATCTGTACTAAGAGGCTTAAAATCTCTCTCTGGGGGCGGCTCAGTTGGTTAAGCATCTGACTCTTTTTCTGGGCTCAGGTCATGATCTCAGGGTCGTGAGATCAAGCCCCGTGTCAGGCACCAAGCTTGGCAGGGAGTTAAGATTCTCTCTCTCCCTCTCCCCTTCCCACTGCTTTCTCTCTCTCTAAAATAAATAAATAAAATCTTCTAAAAAAAAAAAAAGCTCTAGTTTACATTATCAACAGCAAGCATATTAGCATAATCCACTCAGTCCTTAACTTCTTCCTCTCTATCTACAGTCAAGATTCAAAGTAATCTTTTTAAGTCACTGGAGATGGGATTTAGTTTGGTGAATTTTTACCCTCAGGTGGCAATCAGTTATTTTTGGTTGCTGCATTTTGTCACTTTCCACACAACCAGGGCTCTGCCTTTTTGCCCTGCTCCTGTGATGTTTCATTTTGTTTACTTGGCTTTTCTTTGGCTTCTCCAGAATCTGACTTCATTTCTGAACACTGCTTCCTATCTTCATGATACAGACTAGAAACTTCTAACTTCTGTCCTCAGCTCTAATTTCAGGAGCCATTCCCTAAAAACTGGATTTGATAATTCAGATAACCCCAGTAATCCAGAAGGAAATTATTAATCTCTCTCTCACTCTACTTTCCATATTTTAATGTATATCATTTATTTATCCAGAAAGAATACTCAGTAAAAGTCCCCATTCCTGGCACTAAGAAAACAAAGTAGCTAACAGTGTTTCTGGAAGAAGGAACATTTCAGTTTAGAGGTTAGAGTTTCTAATCTTTTTTTAATTTTTTTATTTTCCGACTTGCAACCAAATTTCAGATATAGAAACCTTCTTATAAACTTTCCTGCTGGGGAGGACATAATGCTCCATTTAATTGCTACTTTTCCCCAAAATCATGAAAAGAGATTCCAAGTTAGATTAATAATTTTGAAAATTTAGAGAGTTGAGGAGTGCTTGTAAAAGGACTAAATAAATTGAAAAAAAGTTAACTAGATTTTTCGGTATCTGAAAAGCAGCTTTCCAAACAGTATTTTTGCTGACCGCCCCCCCCCTCAGTGGACTTGCACATTACCAACTTATTACAACAAACTGTCATTATTTACTATTTTTATAATATTTTTTATTGTCTCTTTCTACTAATTAAGTGTCACTGGGCAAGCTACCTCCTCCCCCTTTCTGGATGAAGTTGCTGCCTTGTAAAACAGGGGACTTGGAATGAGCACCACTGAGGCTTCTGCCAACTCTGAACCTTTTATATGTACGCCAGCTCCTCACTTTGTCCCAGAAACTCCTGCCAACAACCCAGTTCTGAGCAGTCAGAATGTATTTTCACTTTCCCAGGTAACACAAATCCATCCAACTTTATATCTTACAATAGATAATCTTTTATTTACTGACACATTAAATAAGCTGTGTCAGTACACGTTGTGTGTGTGTGTGTGTGTGTGAGAAAACAGTGTTACACACAAGTATCTGTTTCTCCTGTAACCTTCTTGATCTGATGAACCAAACTGTGATTTCCTTTGTTAAATCTTCCTGGCTTTTCTAGAATTAGTTGTCCCTTTCTGTTCTTTTGTAATATTTTGTTTGCATTTCTAATATTGGATTTTTTCACATTACATTGTGATGATTTTTTAATGTATCTGTCTTCCTACTGGACTTTGAGTCTCTTTAGAGAAGAGTGTTTTATTTTCTCATAATCCCTCATATTGAGAATATTACATGGCATATAAGAAAAAATGATGATTAGATAATAAATGAATATTCTTTGTATTTAGTTTATGCTTGTTGGGAAGAGGCCTACATCTAAAATTGTCAGAGACATTCTGGATGCAAAATATCAGGAAGTTTGTTCTTTTGCTTAGAAGAATACTAAAATTGGTTTATATTCTTTGGCAAATAATAGATGGAAAAGTTATTAAATAGATACAATATACAAGTTCTGGTTTTTTACTCTTACCATAGGCTCTGCATTATTCCACAAAGGCTTACTCCTTTACATTTACTTTATCTTTCATAGTTTATACATTGTCTATTTATAATTTATTTCAATTAACTTCCCTTAGCCAATGAACAGACAATACACTCAACTTAAGCAGTTATGAACAGAGTTTTGTGATGAGAATTTATCGTTACATTATATTAGTACATTAAAAGTTTGGGATCAGGCTGCATTAATGTATTTAAAATAAAACTCAATCAGGGAGCTCAGAATATTAAAAGTTTTAAGCCATCATTCTCAGAATTCTTAAGATGGCTCTCAGAATGCAATAAACACATTCAGGAAGATTCTGGAATTTTCTTGATGACTCAGAGTAAACCTGGGTCTCCAAAGCCAGGGCTCATGTTCTTTTGTGTCACTTGGTCCCAGTGTGGATAGATATATTCCCAACTGTGCATAGGTGTGGTTCTATTCCTCTCATTAAAACAATAATATCAAGCAAATATGGCTATTTTGAATTGAAAACTACATCTGATAGAAGTTGCTTAGAAGAAGATAAAGCCACAATAGAATAGGAAACATGGGGTCTCTCCAGTCTAAAGCAGAAATTTGGGGCAATGTGAGAAACTCTGACAAAATAAGAAAGCAACAAAAGTGAGAACTGATCACATAATCTAGTGATCAGTAAAAAGCAAGTGCTACTTGAGTGCAGTGTGTGAGGGCTTGAAGCCTGTATACCTCAACAAGAGAAATTCAGAGGTTTCCCTAGGAAGGGCTGGGGAAGTGGAGAAAATGAGCCATTGGGACGTCACATGAATGGAATAATAAAAACCAGCGAGAGAAGATCTTGATATCCTTGGGGCTAATAATGAACTTGATAGAATTTAGAAGGCTAGAAAAATGAAACCAGCTGAAGCTAATGGGTGAAGCCTCTGTGTGTGAAGCTGGATATACCCCTGAACCTCAAACTGCAGCAAGTTGAATTTCATAGTATAAATACGAGGTTACTATGTTACTAGAGGGAAGAAAAGCAGGAATTCATCGCTAAGAAGAAAGGAACTATCAAACCATGAAAAGACAGGGAGGAACCTTGAAAACATAAAACTAAATGAAAGAAGCCAACCTGAGAAGGCTACATACTGTGCGATTCCAAACATTATGGAAAAGGCAAAACTACGGAGAAATAAAATGATCACTAGTGCCAAGGGGAGGAAAGGAAGAAAAATTAAATAGGCAGAACACAGAGGACTTTTTAGGGCAGTGAAAGTACTGTATGATATTATAATAATGAATATGTTATTAGATATTCATTCTGTCCCACAGAATATGCAAACGAAAATGAACCCTAAGGTAAACGTTGGACTTTGGCTGACTGTGATGTGTCAATGTAGGTTCATCGGTTCATCCTGGGTTTAGAAAAATGTACCACTCCAGTGGATTATGTTGATAATGGGGGAGGCTATGTGTATGTGGGGGCAGGGGATATATGGAAAATCTCTGTACCTTCCTCTCACTTTTAATGTAAACATAAAACTTTTCTAAAAAAAAAAGTCTTTAAAATTTTTTTCAAATACAATATACTTTAAAAAGAAAAGCAAGAGAGATAAAGCAGCTAAAGTTAAAGTATCTAGATTTTTCACATTGAAAGAACTGAGAACAGGAAAGATTAGCATATGTTTCACACAACAAGAATAAGCAAAGGTAAAAATGCCTAGATCTCTTGGAAGTTAGTGGTGGAAATGATGACATGGACCCTTTGGGGATATCCTCACAGTTCTCAAAGATTCTAAATCATTTTTAACATGGAAAAACGTTAACTCAAACAGATAATAACTTAGTAAGAATAAACTGTTATGTTGTGCTTATAAACACCCTCCAAATCTCAGTGATTTAACACACACAAAAAAGTTGTTTCCCTCTAGTACCAAGTTTGGGAAACTTCTTTATGTAGTGGGACATCTAGACTGATGAAAGCACCATCATCCCTGCAGTTTAACATTTAGTGCTATGGCCTCCTTAATTGATGAGTCTGGGGGAAAAGAAAATGCTGTGGAGTCTTGGACTAGCAATTAGATGCTTCAGCAAGGCAATGACACAAATAACTTCTTGCAACTCATCAACTATAATCTGTCTTATGGCCCCATCCAGCTGCAGGGCACTGGGAAGTTTAGTCTTCTTTGTCCAAAATAAAAGGAGACTCAGATATTAGTCAACACAAGTAATGATACCACAAGTGATTTCCCTGAAAATGTGTGTTGATTGTCCCCCAAATACACTGGTCAGTATTTTAGGCCCTCCTCATAGAATTCATTGTAGGTCTTTCATTAATACCATGAAATGGCCTGTTTACAGATTTTCTAATGAACTAGAGGACCTAAGTTTTTTATCTTTATATAATGGAGTTTGTTCAAAAAATAACAGGGAGTATCAGGGACCAGTGCAAGAAGGATCACACTATCCTTCTCTACCTCTTTCTAAATCTTTCCAAATGAACCATATCTATTTATGTGAGAAACATTTAGGGTTTCCTTGTTAGCATTCTCTGTTGGATTATCAGACAATACTTTACGGGAGATACTTAAGACCTAAAAGAGATGACAAATAGAAGACTATGACAGACCCCAAATAGTGAACAGCCAGAATGGCAAGGATGAGGAACTGGGCTGTAAGCCCTATGTGGTGAAAGGCCTTGAGCTCATTCACCTCTGCCTTCTTCGCAGTTTGCACAGTGCCTGGTGATGGATAGGAGTTCAATAAATATTTGTGAAAAATGACATAACTTAAAAATGGGTAAACTGAATAAAGTTAAATTAATGACAGTAATGATCCCCAATATTTTTATTTCTTATCTAGCTCTCTCTATCTCTGACCCATCTCTTCCAAAATTTTCAATAATATCATAAACCTGAAAGGTTCCTGAGAAATCATTTAAGGGTCTCTCCTGAAAGGCTAAGGGAATTTCCCAAAATATATATAGGGAAGATAGGCAAGATAAAATGCAAATCTTCTTGATCGTCGGTCCAATTCCTTTCTCTCTGGTGAAGTGGTGAAGTCCTCCTTCCCATAGGTCTTTCAGTCTTTTCCATTTGTAAGGAACTTAACCTGTCTTTTCATGTTCCATGACCCCACCTCTACCCCCTGCATACACACATCACCACCGCTGCCATCGTCAATGCTTTAATTTTCTTCATGGGGTTTATCACACTCAAACATCCCATTATATAACAAGTTTTGTTGGTTATTTTTGTTGTCCACTCAAATTCTGGGAGGGCAGTTCTCTCTCTCTCTCTGGCCTATATTCAGTGTATTGTGAAACTTAGAATGGTGCCTGGAAAATAGTGGAATCTCAGTAAATATTTTTGAATAAATTAATGAATGCATTACACAGGGAATACTTGGGTATGAATGAGATGAATTCTCTAGAGTACAGAAAGGTGAAAATCACCTCTATAATAAAAGTTAGTATATCTTCATTTAAGGTTGAACTATAGGAGTAACTAGGAATGCTTAGAGAGATCATATAAATTATAAAGAGAAGAGAGCTTAGTACTAATCCTTGAGAAACTTCATGATTTAAAATTTAGAAAACAAAAGAGGAGTTTAAGTCTGGAGTCAATGGGCAGCTGTGTCAATGCTGCTGGGAGGGTATACATTATAAAAATGTGGAGATAATCAATGACCTTTGCACATGTAGTTTTGCTCTAAAGTGATAGGGATCAAGTCTGATTAGAGTGGGTGAGGAGTACTGGAAACATCATTCTGTTTCTTTGAAACTTGTTTCTGGGACACAAGTACTATCTATGTGATATTGATCATCATATCTGTGACCTAGTTTCTTCATATATAATAAGAGGATAATAAAACTTGTCTCACCTACCTTACAGGGTTACTATAAAGATCTAGTGACCACAACAGATAGGTCTTCCTGTCATGTGAAATCTAACTCTGCAAAGTATTGTTTTTGACAATTATCTTTCAGTTGAGTTTTTTAAAAAGAAAAAAAAAATAAGGACATTAATTTCTCTTTCCCAATAATTTAGGCTTACCTGTAATCTAGACCAAATCTGTCAGAAGACTATAAACCATTCCTTTCTTGCCTTCTTTTATAATATTTCATCAGTGGTAAACAGGGACATACCTGCACTACATGCATTGGGGAAAAATTACACAACCTTTAGTACATAGTGTTAAGAACAGTCTGTTATCAAGTTATCAGGTTAAGGAGCATGTTTTAGCTTGCTCAGCTAGGGGCAGCACCAAATTATCTCATGCTTACTCTGTAGCTAAAATTCACCGCTCTCCAAGTCAAACCCTAGTCCATCAGTCTTCAGCACTCCTTCAACATGCAAATGTGCATAGAAAGGCCAAGTGTTCATTATGGCACTGGAGAATCATGCAAAACACTAACAATAAGGAGAAAATGACAGGGGCATCCAGGTGGCTCAGTCCGTTAAGCATCCAACTCTCATTTTCTACTCAGGTCACGATCACAGGTTGTGAGATTGAGTCCCATGTCTAGCTCCATGCTGAATTTGGAGCCTGCTTGGGATTATCTCTCTCCGTCTCCTCCTGCCCCTGCCACACTTGTGCGCATACGTGTGCTCTCTCTCTCTCTCTCTCTCTCTCTTAAATAAATAAATAAATAAATAAATAAATAAATAAATAAATAGAGAATGACTGTTCCATCACAGTTAGTTGCGGCTCTGAAATGTCTGTAGCAAAGTCAGCAAAAGGAAAGGATAGGAGGCATTCTGAAGTTTGCTTTCTCCACGTCCTTTTTAAATAAGTTCGGGGAGATGACTGGGCACTGTGAAGGGACTTTTAGCTGTGGCTTCTTTTCTCTCTCTCTCTCTCTCTCTGATTTTAGAATAATTATATGAGTAGTTTACAGAGCTATCACTGATTTTATTTTTTTTTTATCCACGAAACAGGTCAGTGGTATTTACTTTAAAAATCTGTCTGCAGTGATTACATGATGTATATACATTTGCTGTGTCTGTCATAATTCATTTCACTTTTGTTCACCCTGTTTATCTTTCTTCCTTCCTTGGGTTCCACATAATTTCAAATACCCGCTACTAATCTATGAACTGAAATAGTATTATGTTCTGTATATAAAAATCCACCCAACTTTGACAAGGGCTACACTTCTCTATTAGAAGGCCAAGGTCAGAATGAACACTTCTCAGTGGCTATGTGTGAGCTTCTAACCTCTTTCAGCAATGTTTTTTTCTGAAAATATATTGTTTTTGGAGTATAATGACTGATAGGTCATTAGAAAGAATGCTCTCTTCTCCAGAGAACTTACCATTAAAAGAAAGAAACTAGAAACATGGAAATACATACATTTGTAATTTTGCAAGTGCAGAACTAAATACATGAATACATAAATAAGAATAAAATGACCATGCGTCCCAGTTCTGGGTAAGATGGAATCAGAATGCTCTACCCTGTGTCTCTCAAGGAATGTACTCATAATACCTAGAGAGATAATGGAGGAGCTCTTTAAGGACTCAGAAAAGGCAGAAGCAGACAGACTGCAGGAGAATACTACAATTTGAAGTACCCCTGAATGAGGGGTGGTAAGTAAATAATTTTCTTCTCCTCTAGTATCCCCCAGCCAGAAACTGAGAAGTGGTGTTGGGCGTGAACAAGAGCTCCAGAAGAATATCCTAGTTCAGGCTCCAGGAGTGGGAGAATAGATTTACCATAAGCAACAGTGGTAGCATCAGAGAATCATAAGCACCTAAACCTAGGAGGGTGGAGGGGAACCTTCACTTCTGATAAGAATAACTGGTCACAAAAGAACGTGGGAAAATAAACATCCTTTTTCTCTTTGTCTCTCTATGTGTCTGTTTCTCTCTGTCTCCCTTTCACTCTCTTTTCTCCTGCTACACAACCTCAGACAGGAGCATAGTAGTCAGAAGACATGATAGAATAAGAGAAATAATGCCCCAACTGTCTGATCACAGAACCATAAAGAGCCCCAGGAATCACAGAGGACAGGGGAGATAGATAGTGAAGAACGTTGCCACATACAGTTGTTCGTGAACTCTTAGGTTTACTCTTAAGATGTGCCTGTGATACTCCTATAGAGCATGTGAGAGACTTTGAGAACCGCATAGAGAGACAGTCCCCCACCTAGGTCCCAGATAGGCCACCAGGCCATGCACCCCAGGCAGGATCCAAATAGGATTACCAAGCTTTGAAAATGTAAGTTTCATTTACATTTGACAAATTATATTTACATTTTCAAATGACATGGAAACCATATCCTAACAAGGCCAATGGTCACAATTTGTGACCTGAAGCTAATGAGATCTATTGCCGGATAAAACCGAAATGTCAACATTCTTCACAGTATTTAAACAAGACCCAAAGCCTCATAATACAGTATTCAAAAATTGGAAAGCAATACAAATTCGACCAGCATATGAGGACACAGAAAAATCTCAGTTTGTCTGGAGAAAAAAGAAAAAAAAACACCCATGCAGAGGTAACACATATGATGGATTTATCTAATAAAAACTTTAAGGTAGCTGTTGTAAGAATACTCCAAGAAAAAGGGATAAATACTCTTGAAGCAAATGGAAATGTAGAGAACATAACAATAAAATAGAAGACTTAAAGGAGAACCAAAGGAAAATTTTAGAATTAAAAAACAATTATCAAAATAAAATGCTTACTTAAAAGGCTCAGTAGCAGAATGGAAATGATAGAAGAAATGGGCATTAAATTCCAAAATATATAAATAAAAAATATCTAATCTAAAAAGAGAGGGGCACTTGCTTGGCTCAGTTGGTGGAGCATGGGACTCTTGATCTCAGGTTTGTAAGCTTGAGCTCCATGTTAGATGTAGAGATAAGTTAAAAATAAAATCTCTAAAAAACTTTTAAAAATCGGAAAAAAAATTAAAACAGAGAGACAATAGATTGAATAAAAAAATAACAGAAGCTTAGGGACCTGGATGGCAAGACCAAATGTCTAACATGTAGTGCCATAATATGGTCAAAACTTTTTAAATAATGGCTAAAGACTTTCCAAATTTGGTAAAAGACATAAATTTAAAGATTTAAGAAATTCAATGAAATTTCAAAACTATAAGCATAAAGAAACCCAAATTATAAACAGCACAGTCAGACTGCTGAAAATTAAGAATTAAAAAATCTCAGGAAAATGCCTTTTAGGGTATAATTTTATGAAAGTAACACATTATTCCTGAGGGAAAAACAATTGAAATGACTAAAGATTAGAAGTCAGAAGTTTAAGAGGCAGAAAGCATGTGGAACAACACTTTTATAGTGTTGCTGAACTTTAGAACTTTAGAACATGAACTTACACATGTACTAAAATTCATAAAATTATGGGGCACCTCGGTGGCTCAGTGGGTTAAGTTTCTGCCTTCGGCTTGGGTCATGATCTCAGGGTCCTGGGATCGAGCCCCGCATCAGGCTCTTTGCTCAGCGGGGAGCCTGCTTCCCCCTCTCTCTCTGCCTGCTGTTCTGCCTGCTTGTGATCTCTTTCTGTCTCTCTCAAATAAATGAATAAAATCTTTAAAAAATTTCATAAAATTATACCCCAAAAGGCAGTGTTACTGTATAATTCATAAAATTACACCCCAAAAA
>NW_022631006.1:14705881-14752073 GCF_010015895.1 Lontra canadensis
GAATTATACTGCAACTATACATATATACAGTTGCAACTGTATATATGTATAGTTGCAGTATAATTCTTTTTCTATGTGTTTATCATATATATATATATATATATAAATTTTTAAGAGGGAGAGAGTGCGGTGACAGGGGGCTTGCAAGGGGAGGGCCAGAGGGAGCTGGAGAGAGAGAATCTTAAGTAGTCTCCACACTGTGCAGAGCTGGATGTTGGGCTTGGTCAGATCATGACCTGAGCCAAAATTAAGAGTTGGATGCTTAACCAACTGAGCCACCCAGGCACCCCAGTGTAGATAAATTCAAAAAGTAAAATTCAAAGGGGCACCTGGGTGGCTCAGTAGGTTAAAGCCTCTGCCTTCAGCACAGGTCATGATCCCAGGGTCCTGGGATCGAGCCCCGCATCGGGCTCTCTGCTCAGCAGGGAGCCTGCTTCCCCCTCTCTCTCTCTGCCTGCCTCTCTGTCTACTTGTGATTTCTGTCTGTCAAATAAATAAATAAAATCTTAAAAAAAAAAAAGTAAAATTCAAAATAAAATAAATATACAAATAAAGAGAACAAAATCACCAGACTCAAATAACTTGACTTTGCTTTCTTCTCCTTCAAAGCTATTGCATTCTAGTTCATTTATTTTTACCTCAAAATCTTCTGAAAAAAGGAGCCCATCCTCCAGATCCTCATTTCTACTTTCACTGAGGTCAGGCTTATATCAAATAACCATTAAGGAAACAAGGATTCTAACAGAAACCCAAAGAAGTGTACATAGGTTACAGTGTCTCAAAATGTGTTTTATTTTAAAAATTTACCTTTTAAATTTTTTATTGAAGTTATAGTCTTCATTTGAAGAGTCAAATGGTTCTTTGAAGCTAATTAATTATTCTGACTACTCCCAATTACCTGTTCCCTGAAGGCAGCCACCTTCAACATTTTAAGATGACTCTTTTGATACTTAATATAGTAAGATTTTATTGCTACTTTACGTTTCTTTAGTGATAAGAATTATCTTTTGGTTTTTCCAAATGCAATGTGATGATTTAGTCTCTTATACACACAAACACAAGCACGCATATGCACCCTAAAAAATTTGCATACTTCCTGTCTCCCATATTCCCTCAAAATACACCATCTTTTAAAAATTATTCAGGGCTTGCAGTATTTTACATTGTAAAAACTGCTATTAAATGAGCCAGGCCTACTATGGTTATTTTTCTCTTTCTGCATCTTTTCTTATCTGTATATTGGCAATTGTTGCAGTATAATTTATTTCTTTTTCTATGTGTTTGTCATAAATCATACCACGACCTTCAAAGTGATGCAGATTTCCTTTCTCAATTTGTTTGAACCCATTGAACATACTAGCACTTATTTCTTTGAAAAACTATCTCCCAGAATCTTGTGACCCGCTTTAATGTTGCCTGGTAGATCTCTAGACCTGCTCAACATTAGGCTTTAAGACTCTTTTCATTATCCTTCTGAAGATTCCCTTTGCTTTTGTCTTCTGTTAGATATTCCGTTTCCTAGATCAAATATTTTCAAATGTTCTCATAATAGCCTTTGTGTCACATTATTTTTTATGACACTTATAGACCAAAAGAAATAACATTTCTGTGTGTTAAGTATTTAAGTCCCAACAAATTAATACTGGTAGTTCACCTGGTATCTGACAGATGGCCATGTATCTTCTCTGATGACGAAAATATTCCATGGCACCCTGTGATTTTGCTGTGGCTTTCTGGGGCACATTAGTGCAGTTGGAGAAAAGTGGTCTGAGATTCTGAGTTTCCCTCTTTCACAGCTGACTCCTATATTTGGTAGTGCACGTCCTCTAAAAGTTTCTGCAAAGAAGTATATCAGAGTTAATTTTTCTGAGTCATTGACATTTAAAAATGTCTGTCTTCTGCTTTGACACTTGATTGATATTTTGTCTCAATATAGATTTGAACAAATCTAATACTATAGGTACATTTTGGAGGTTTATGTATGCAAGGTCAGGGAAGATAATGACTTTTTTATATATTATTTCCAAATACCTAGAAGATGGTAGTGAGAGAATGAATAAAGATATCCCTGTATAGGCTTAAGACATGTTCACCAGTGATATACCAACATGATAAGGTCTGTCTGTCATTTTTTTTTAAGTGATTAGAAAATATGATCAATTGTCTAAAAAAGTATAAAATCCAATTATCTGAGACTGTAGTGCCAAAGTAGATTAAATACTTATGTTTTACCAAGTTGCAAAAGAAAATTGAAGGTAAATTTGTAGTTTTGAGCTGAATTATACCATTTAATTATGACATTGTCACACATCCTTTAAATTAATAAAAAAGTGCTTCTGCTCTTAATGATGTTGTCAATAAACCAGTCAGCTTGAGCTCGGTAGGTAAGCTAGTTTATCATAACTTGAAAGCCATCCTATATTTATAGTATATTAAATGCATGAGCCAATAATTCTGAGGCTGGAATAAATGCATCAATCCATTATGAGAATTGCTTTTAATTTAACCATTGATAAGTAAAAGATAATTCAATATTCATCCTCTGGGGAGGCTATTCTAATAATGATCCAGTTGTCCTTTCTCAATAATAAAGTCAACCACTCAAGCAAATATGCCATGTTCTAATCCCAGTGAAAGTGAGCGTGTCTAAGTCCTGTTAGATCAGCTAATGAGGCTGGTCTCAGAGCCTTGAATCCTTCATGAGTCCCATGGCCTCATACTATATTCCATTCCAAGGCAAACTCCTTGCAATTCAAGTAGGAGAATTAAATGGTGATCTATCAATGCAAACTTATTACTGCAATTCAAATCAATAAAACAATTCAAATCAGCAGAAGCGGCTTATACACAAAGGTCAGAATATCATACATTTATTTCATTAACCTTGGTTCTGTGTCTAGAATTCACACGCTCTTAAGTTGGGAGCCTCCTATCTTTCATGTATCTTAACGTCCCTTCTATTTATATAGAAATTGCATAGTAAGATAACTTCTAAGTAGTCCTGTCACCATTTAAACCTCAAAAGGAAAAAGGAACCTTGTCTTTTGTATAAAATTCTTCAGTTTTGAGAACAGCTGTTATTTTCAGCCCCTGTTACACATCCCAACAATTTTCACCTCTTCTGCTTAAATATCCCCTGTTCTTCATATGGTACTGTCTATCTAATCTGTTAAGATGAACACAATCCCTTAGACATGGTCTGACTATCTGAATAAACACAGGTGTGAACATCCTCATCAGAGATGAATTAGTCTACCAGCACATCCAAAGGATGCCTCAGGTTTTGCTACAACAGCTCTATTTCACATTGAGTTTACTGTTTGACTGTAACTCATAGAAGTTTCTAGTGGGTGTTTTTGTTAGGTCATCGGCTACCCATTCTCCTCTAAACACCAATATTTTGGAGAATCCAAGTACCAGACTTTGCATTTACACTGGACTTGCATTGACATTAGTGCCATGAGGCAAATGTTCCTAAAAAACCATTTTCATCCTTTCACTTCCTTACAGAACTCCATAATCATGGAAACTCCATAGTTTCAGGTACAAGTTCTAGTGACCCTATTTGTCTTAAGGTAGCCAATCCTTTTTTTTTTTTTTAAAGATTTTAATTATTTGACAAAGAGAGAGAGAGCATAAGCAGGGAGAGCAGCAGGCGGAGGGAGAGGGAGAAGCAGACTCCCTGCTGAGCAGGGAGCCCGATGCAGGACTCAATTCCAGGACCCTGAGATCATGACCCGAGCCAAAGGCAGCTGCTTATCAGACTGAGCCACCCAAGTGCCCTAATGTAGCCAATCTTGCATTTGGTCCCAATAAACCATTAGAAAGAAATTCTAGTACAGTCCATCCTCCATATTTGACTTCTTGGTTTCAGGAAGAGACAATGGGCTCTTCCATAAATCTCCTTTCTTCACATTACTTTTGGATTTCTTTGTGCCACAAGAAGTATTTCCTCCCTTTTCATGAAGCACCAAATACTCTCTGACGTTTTATTCCTAACTGCTGCTGAGGTTGTTTGTGTTTTATTTCTAATTCTTTTATTCTAAGAAGCTGCTACAATTTATTTTTTGCCCGTTACTTAAATTTAAACATAGAAAGCTAGATGCAGTTTTATAGCTACACTTGAGAGGTTCTATTTTAAACTATTGTAAGATGGAGAAGTTTTAAGTTATAAAGGTAAAATGTTTTAATAAAAAGAAGATTGTAACTGATTTTATCACACACATAATGCCATAATCAATCTAAATATACATGTTCAAAAGAGAGGTAGATATCTACACTTCCTAATCTTACTCAAAATAGAAATAAAACTCTTAGTATTTATATTTGAAAACACTTTGTATAGCTCATAAGTAGCTCCTGAATTACTATTATGTTCTCTGCTTTCAAGATATTTATAGTATGTTTGGTGAGACATTTAAACCTTCTGGAAACATCAGATTTGAATGTAGTAATAACAGATGTGACTTTATTTAATCATTGCAATAACCATGTGATTTAAGACTTTACGGTGTTATAATCTTCATTTTACAAGTGAGGAATCTGTGGCTAAGAGAAGAAAGGGGGCATACCCAAGGTCACATGGCCTGTAAGTGGGTGAAACTTGTGTCCATCTCAAACATGTTAACTCCGGATCTAGTGCTCCTTCCACTTTAGTTCTAACATAATCTCTGTCCTGCCCCTCTTTTCCAAATTAGAAGAGAGTCTAATTAGAAAGTACTTCTTATTATTTCAGTCAGTATACTATATTGAATTTAAATTCTTACCAATTTCCCATTTTTATTATTAAATTCTTAGAAGTTGAGGTAAGTACACAGCTATAAACAAATATTGGGTATAAAGTGTGTGTGTGTGTGTATATATACATATACACACACATATATATGTAGATAGATGTATCAGTCAATGATCTTCTATTAAGTGTCTAACAATAGGCTCTTGGGGGAATGGGGAAATGCCAACTGTAACATTTATCTATTTCCATGGTATAAATACTCCTACCATGGCCAATTTCAAGTGATCATTAAGATGTCATTGATGTCCAGTGTTTGTGGCTTTGGGTAAGATGTGCACAGCCAGCTCTCATGGGCTGGGATGAGCTGCCCTGAGCCCTCATTGATCTTCTTCTGCTGGGACATCTAATTAGTCATATACTGGACTGTCATCCATAGTTTTTATTTTTCCCTTGATGAACTTTACTGAAGAATAATTTACATATGATAATCTGCATCCATTTAAAGTGTACAATTCAATCATTTTTGACAATTGTACGGACCTGTGAAACCAAAAACTACACTAAAGATATACCACCTCTCTTGTGTCCCATTATAGGGGATCCCTCACTCCATTCCTGACAAAAACTGACCTGCTTTTTGTCCCTACAGATTAATTTCTATAAGTGCCATAAAAGCTGTTCCAGCAGATTGCCACAGGGGATTAAAGGCAAGGATAACAATATTCAGTAGAGGAAATCATAAAAATAGACTCTGAGAGCCTCAAGATTCTATTTAGTGGTTGTTTTTCTCACCAGAGAGGGAAACCCATCTAAAAATAAAGTCAAAATAAGGGGAAGTGGTGTCAAGGAGTGGAGAGAGAAAGATCCCGACAGACATAATTTGCACATCTGGATTCAGCCATCCCTGAATCTCTATTACCCCCCACTGTCAGTAAAAATCTATATATACCAGTCTTAAGTCAGTGTTATTTGGGGATCAGAAAGGCCAAGAGAGGGCTCTCCTATGAAGTTGTCATGTAGAAGACACAAGAAAGATGTCAATGTGATCTTAAAATTAATTTGGTAAAAAGAGTGTCTGATTTTTTTTTTTTTTTACCAGATGTGACTTGTTTTTTCCTTGGCTGTTGGCACCCATCACAAACATAAATCAGCTCTACTTAGTTAAACACAGTGTGTGTCTTGCACACCAGCACATACATGCATCCTTCCTGCCAAGCTTGTGGTTTCTCGGGACAGTGTTGTGTTGTTAATCAATACTGTTGCCATTGCCTCTCAGTAAGGAAGTTCTTCCTAATGCCCATATTCATTATGTCGATACAGATTTACAGTGTTTTCTGACAGACTGACTTATTTTGATCATCATCTGAAAGAATTTTGACTGGCAGATGTGGGAAAGTAGGCATGCAGCCAGAGGAAAGAACAAAGATATCAAGAGATGAAAGTGTAAGAAATATAAAACCTTCCATTTCAGCTGGTTCATAGAGGATGAATAGGTAAGTAGCAAGTAGAAAGACTGGCTGAGGAAAAGATGGAGAGAACCCCACATGGCAGGGTATGGAGTCTGAATTTCCCTCCTTAAATAAAGAAGAGTTGGTCAGTGGATTAAGCAAGGCAATTCCCTCTTGAGAATTGTGAGCTAGAGTAAAATGGATTCATGAGGAGAAACCAGTAAGAGGGAACCACATAGAAGACTCTGGCAATAATTTAAGCACCAAATAGGAAAAGCCTGGCCCAGAGTCACAGCAGCAGGAGTCAGTAGAAGAGACATCTTGGGAGATGGAAATATAGATCCTGTCACATTTTTGGTTACAGAGGGTAAAGGAAGTATCAGAGGTGGCTTGAGTTTGGACCAACTGATAGGTGTCGATGCCGTTCACAGAGCAAGAACCTGCAATGGGAAGAACAGGTGGTTTTTGGAGGCTAGGGTTAAGATTGATGGTAACTTAGATGTGGGTGATAACTAATTTTGAAATTGGAATATAGGAAGATTAGTCAAGTAGCAGGCAATTAGAAACAAGTATCTAGATCAAGAGAGAGAGTCAAGGACCAGAAATAGAAAACCGTATGGAAACCATATGCATGGAAGCTGGATTTTAAAAACAAGTAAGGAAAATATTGTTCTCGGACAAGTCAGCAAACGAGCACCCACAGGTTAGATTTGGCCTGCAGTCTGTTTATGACCATCAATTAAGCTTTTTACTTTCAAATAATTATAGATTCACATGAAGTTGTAAAAAATTGAGAGATCCCATGTAACCTTTACCAATAATAGTTTTCCACAATAGTAACATCTTGTGGAACTCTAGTTTAATATCATAATCAAAATGTTGACAAATAAGTCTACCAATCTTACTCACATTTCCCTAGCTTTTCTTATATACATGTGTGTGTGTGTGTGTTTAGTTCTGTGTAGTTTTATCACATATTTAATATCTACCACCTCAGTAAAGATACAGAAGAGCTCCATTATCATAAGGGTCTCTTGTGCTTACCTTTTATATGACACTCACCTCTCTCCCCCCCCCAACCTCTGGAAACCACTAATATTTTCTCCATTTCTATAATTGTGTAATCTCAAAAAGGTTATATAAATAGATTTATACACTGTGTAATCTTCTTAGATTGGCTTTTTTCACTCATTATTATTCCCTGGAGATCTGTCCAAGTTGTCATATATATCAAAAGTTCATGCCTTTTATTAGTAATATAAGGCATAAATCTATCATGGTTCATTTAACCATTCATCTATTGAAGGACATCTGGGTTGTTTTCAGCTTTGATTATAATAAACAAGTTGTCAGGAACATTTGTGTACAGGTAGGAACATTTGTGTACAGGTTTTTATGTGAATAAATGCTCAAAAGTACAAGTGCTGGGTCATATGGTAATTGCCTGTTTAATTTTATAAGAAACTAGAAAACTGTTTTATAGACTAGCTGTGCCATTTTTACTCTCCTAACAGCAGTGTGTGAGTATTCCCTTACCACCTGTTTTTGTAAATAAAGTTTTATTGGAACATTGCCACACTCACTTGTTTACACATATGTATATAGCTACAGTAACAGAGTTGAATAGTGTGACAGGGACCATATGGTTCACAATGACAAAAATATTTACTACTTGACCCTTTACAGAAAAAAGTTTCTGGCCGCTTCTCTAGGGATTAGTGTTTGTCTTTTCAAGAATGTAGACCAGGACTCAGAAGACTGGGCTGGGCGTGGTTAACTTAGAGCTGCAGAGTAAAGCATAGAGGAATGAAGTCTGAGTCTCAAGCAAGATGATCCCTGGCTACTGAAAGCAAAAGGAGCCCCTGCACTTGCCCCAAGTTTGATAGATTGCTTTGAAGGAAATTCTGAGGAGGATGTGTGTAGATGTGGGGAAATCCAGAATTGGGAGAAGGAACTGGATTCTCAGGAGGCGTTGCCTTGAAAGATGTTCTGCAGCAACAGCCTACAATGGGAGGAAGTCATTGCTGAAGTGCATTGAACGTGGAGTGGGTAAGAGGTAGTAAAGATATCAGCTGAGATGGAGAATTGTCATATTTCTTCAGTTCTAATGCCATCAGTTATAAGAAATACAATTATTTAAATGACAAGATTTTAAGGGAAAAATTGGTTGAAAAATTCAAAACATCACTAAGAAGAATGCTTCCAACAGAAACCAAAACATTTGAAAAGTATTTGAGAATGGAAGGAAGGTAGGGATGGAGAGGTAGAACAGAGTATTATGACTAGAGATATATAATGGTCACTACCACATGATATTAAAGTCCTAGAGGATGATTTAAAGTTAGGTTTGAAAAGAAAATTTGGAAAAGATGCTGAAATCTTGAAATACTTGATATTATTAACAATCTTATCAAGTCACCACCAAGTAATATATTTCCAGGAAGTTTCTTTCCCATTGGATCATTGTTGTTTCCCTTAAAATTCTCCTAGAATAAGTGTCATTATCTCCATTTTATAAACATGTAAACTGGCCTGATGCTTCTAAGAATTTGTCTAAAATCAAGACAGGGAAGTGACAGAACTGATACATAAACTTAAGCAAGCTTAGCTGCCTGCTAGTGTGACCTAGGACTGCTGGCAAAGGTGACTAGGTTGGGGAAAGTGTCATGTGGATAACATAGATTTCACTTCATTTACTTTTATGATAAAATTTCTTCATTTGAATGGCCTTGTGGAGGCAGCAAAGAACAAGGATAAAAATGTTAATGCCTCCAACTCCATCCCCTCCCCCATCTTTCAGGGGTATGGTTATAGGCACAGAGAAGACACAGTCATCAGGGAAAAGCTAGGATTTAGGAGGCACCCCTCCAAGGCTGTTTCAACTCCTCCAAATCTCTGTCCCTTAAGGTATTGCTTGGGAAAGGGCTCTATGATTTTGGGTAGCCCCCATTTTAAGCCTATCAGCATCTATTAATCCTACGAATTTGTCTGTTTCTTTGAGAAATGACTTCACATCTGCTTGGAAGACATTTTACTGCTTCCAAGTTTCCCTATGGTATTCCAAAGAGATTATTTACGGCCTTCTTGTTGTTTTGCAGGGTTTTTTTTTTAATGCTACCATAAACGTAAAGTTGGGACAAAAGAGCTTACCAGGAGCTTTGAATGAAAGAGAAAGATGTAGG
Organism: Lontra canadensis; assembly: GCF_010015895.1. Classification (NCBI taxonomy): domain Eukaryota; kingdom Metazoa; phylum Chordata; class Mammalia; order Carnivora; family Mustelidae; genus Lontra; species Lontra canadensis. The sequence continues at coordinate 14,715,247 of NW_022631006.1, forward strand.
AAATCTATTCCCAGTCATACAGGAGCTACTGAGGTTCACTGCAAGAGGCCCAGTGGGGGGTTAGGAAAGAGTAGAGGGAACCTTGAGAACACTCAGCCACTCCAGATGCATATCCCCTAGTTAACTCTTCCTCTACCTCTTCTGCTCTTATATACTGGCTTATGATGTGTTTCCATCAGGCTTCTGCTCTAAGCTTCTCCACTTTCAGTCAGCTGTGAAGCACGAGGCCTTATATTTATTCTTATGGGGTCACATCAGCTTGCTTAAGCCACACTGATGTCAGGTATCTTTGGCACATTAACATGTTGAAGAGTTTCCATTCAGTTTCTATATCCAGCAGCATTAAAACAGAACACTAGCATCATATTCTTTTCATCCATCACCATCTTCTCTAGAACCTTCTTTCTATTCAGTGATATTTTGGGGAAAGGTCTCTGTTCTGTTTTGCTTATGCTTTTATTTTGTTTATGCTTTTGCCACATCCATCGCCTGATTTCTTTACAAGACTCTTACAATTTCTTTCTGGCCCTCACTTCATACTTTGTGTAACCTATGTCGTTACATCAGATGGTCCAGGAAACACAAAGGAGTACAAAACAAAGTGGAACATTAATCTATAGACGATTAAATGGGGGTACTTAAGAGCTAACCTGGCAACTGAAAGCTCTCCAGAGGGCTTATGGGCCCACTAAGGATGACCTCAGATAAATTTGGCAGATGGCCAAATACTAAGAACTGAGCAGGCATTTTGGTTGCTTTTTTCCTCCCTCTCTTATTCATTTAATAGATTTCAAAAAACATATGAATGATTAACTCAGTCTCAAGAGGCTGGCTGTGATCTAACTCACTGAGGCTGTCGACAAAACAAAAGAGAAACAAAATCAGAAGGATTTGGGAATTCTAGCAAGGCTAAAACAAAATGGCACATTTGTTTGAATTCTTCCTTTGTTTCCCACTTAATAATATCTGTACTATTTAAAGAGATCCCCAAATATTTTGGAAATGGAAAAAAGATGATGGCAACACTAAAATGGCAGTTGCTATCTTATTTTTACTTTAACTGAGACCACTGACTGGTTTTTTGACATGATTAAGACCACCAAAGCAATTTTACCATAATTCCCCTTTCTAGTCCTTACTAGTTGATTTTCTAGCACTGATCAGTAGGTGTAGTAATCCCAGTTCTCATATTAAGTAAAGATAAGAAGATAAAGGGGCACATGTGTGACCTGGAAAAGAGGTTTATATAAAAGCAATTAGCGTTTTGTTTTGTTTTGTTTCTTCTTTTTTCTTTCTTTCTTCCTTAATGGGTAGAGAGAAGGTGGGCATTCTAAGAATTTTCTAACAGAGATGCTGCTACTTCCCAGTGTTGAGCCTATGTGTAAATTCTTGAATATGGGGCTATTTAGAGACACATGTATTTTGAACTGGGAGGAGACAAGCATAAGAAAGGCCTGAGTGACCCAGTTCTAAGCTTTCCCTAATCTATTATGAAAACAATTAAGAGGATAGAACTATGGTTTAAGGACGCATACGTAAATGACACTGGCTGGCAGGGTTATTAAAAAAAGTAATTTTTAGAAACAAAAGGAAACATAGTTAGATTATATAACAATTTCAATATTGTTGTGTACTTTCCTTAAGTTTCTCAGAATTTATTATACAGGTTCATAAATAATTTAATTTTGATTACTTAAAATTTGCTAGGTAAACTGAAACTCCTGTGCAAATTCATCAAACATTTGAAATGTTATTGATAGCTCCTGCTTTACCAGTTTGAGGAATAAAATAGAAAAAGCATTCTTTTGTATTCAGATTAGAATGACTCTGAGCTCCAGTCCTTTTCCTCGGGCTTCTTTCTAGACCCTCAAGGTATGTATTGGAGCCAAAGCATCAGAGCTTCACATGGCTAGGCTTCAGCTACCTGCCCAGGGAGCAAGAAGCAGAGAAGCCCTGATGAAACTATTTACAGTACCAAAAACAAAGCAAAACAACAACAACAACAAAAGTGACATTTTTAGCATTCTTCTTGAATTTCCAATGGGCTATTGGCATTTTGTGTTAAATAACCCCTTTCCTGGGTGCCTGAGTGGCTCAGTTCTTAAGATTCTGCCTTGGGCTCAGGTCATGATTCCAGGGCCCTGGGATGGAGTCCCACATCTGGCTCCCTGCTCAGCGGAAAGTCTGCTTCTCCCTCTCCCACTCCCCCTGCTTGTGTTCCCTCTCTCACTATGTCTCTGTCAAATAAATAAATAAAAATCTTTAAACAAAACAAAACAAAAAAACCAAAACTCCCCCTTTCCTATTAGCAATATAAATAACCCTACAAAATAGGGTATCCAGCATTTGACTACAAAGATAGCACTGAAATCCATTCATATTTCCCACAACATCCAACATTCCTATATTTTAAAAAGCCATTAATACTCTTGGTATCTGCATACGAGTACCCTACATTCAAAAAGGAAAATGTTAAAGAATTTAGTATAGTTAGGTAAGAAAATATAGGATATTTCAGAAGTTTTTCAGAGTAAAAAAAAAGTAAACTCCTCATGTGGGGGTCCTGCAAATGAAGATACGTACCTAAGCAGTACTCACACCAGGTGATTTATTTCAGTAGGGAAGGCTTGTAGTGACATGAGCAGTGGTAATTGCATAGGTCTTGAATTGCCTGTTGCATCTACAACAGCAAACGTAAATCTATGATTCCGAGAATTGGATCCCCACTCTTCATTAAGAAATTATATGATTAGGAAGTAGAGTCACTCTTGTGGCATGATCCAGCTGCCCTGGAATAACCCTCGAAATTGTAGCCATATGACTTCCGAGTGACCTTAGAAAATGGCTTTGCCATATGACTGGCAAACTAGTACCAACATGTCACTGTGACAGCAACAACATGTCATCATGTCAGCCCAGCCCTGCCCTGGCATAATGTGGAAGCCAGTTTGGAAAACTTGGTTCTAGATCTATTTGTTGACCAGAAATCTTGGGCTATACCTAGTTTTCATGGAACTTTGAGAGAATTCAGCTTATTTTCTGAGAGGCCATATGCAGATAGGCAAGTTATTTCTTTTCCTTTTTTTTTAAAATACTTTATTTATTTACTTGACAGAGAGATCACAAGTAGGCAGAGGCAGGCAGGGGGCGGGGGGAGGGGGAAACAGGCTCCCTGATGAGCAGAGAGCCTGATACAGAGCTGATCCCAGGACCCTGAGATCATGACCTGAGCTGAAGGCAGAGGCTTAACACGCTGAGCCACCCAGGTGCCCCCCAACAAGTTATTTCTTAATACTCAGTCCATCTCCCAAAGATGGCCTGTAACCATATGGCATGCTTTATTATGTTAACAATTTGTACCGTTTCAACTTGTACTCATTTTCTTTTCTTTTCTTTTTTTTTAAAGATTTTATTATTTATTTATTTATTTATTTATTTGTCAGAGAGATAGAGCACAAACAGGCAGAGCGGCAGGCAGAGATAGAGAGAGAAGCAGGCTCCCCACTGAGCAAGGAGCCCGATGTGGGGCTCCATCTCAGGACCCTGGGCTCGTGACCTAAGCCAAAGGCAGCAGCTTAACCGACTGAGCCACCCAGGCGTCTCTCAACTTGTACTCATTTTCAGTGAGTGACAGTGCAATTCACTGATGTCATTATGGGAGATTCTAAAAGATGGTCAATATTGACCAAAGGACTAATTCCAGGATATAGAACATATTCACCCAAAGCATAGAGGATACACTTAGTAAAAATTTGTAAGAATAACCTAAGAGGAGTACATTGTCAAGTCCAGAGGAAATAAGAAGACTGGTATCAAGGGCTTCCAAACCTTTTCCATGACTTAGGAACCTGTGTTGTCATGAAGGAAGGAATAGTTGTACTGTATGCTTTGCTTAGCCTCTTAAGGACACATTGCTGGTCATCATTTTCATTGGGTTGCACTATTGGTGTATCTTGACAGGATTTGGCAAAAGGGCAAGAGAACTGGGAGCAGACACTAAATTGGCTATTACCTCTCCCCATATCACTTCTGGCACTAGATGGAAAGTCCATCATTATGACATGTTATCTGAGGAAACTCATCATTTCAGGCGAAGCACAAGCTTGTGTTTTCTCGATGTTGCACCACCAAATTGAATAGATAACAGAGTTGTCCATCCAGTACATGAATTTTATTATGGAGGCATAATTTTATTATGGATGGCATCAACCTCTGAGTCACTCAGTGATTTTGGAATGTCTCAAGGAAATAGTCAGCTATCCGTCTCAGGGATTCTGTTTGGGAGCCTTCTTTATCCCTATATTATAGATGGTCTTCACACTTCCCTAATATTTTCCATTGAGTGCGTAGATATGTGTGTGTGTGTGTGTGTGTGTGTGTGTGTGTGTGAGAGAGAGAGAGAGAGAGAGAGAGAGAGTGTGTGGTTTATCAGGGGACATGGTTCAGTATTACCCTAAATATAACTCACTCCTTTCTGACCCTTTAAGATCTTTATTATCAAGCTAGGAATTCAATACAGATGTTCTTATTCCCTGCCAATTTCCCATTGCTCAGGACTTCATGGACTAGTTTCCATGAACAGAGATCAGCCATACCAATAGCTAGTCATGCTACCCAAAGCCTGTAAGACTTATTCTATCTGCAAGGTGGGACTTTGATCTCTAATCCTTTTATTTATACTGGAAGTCCATGGTGGCTCATTGGTCAGATGTCTAGTACCAGTTGTTATGGAAACAAGGGCACAGAGCCCAGGAGGACTCTCACAAAGCCTACTGCAGCAGTGTCATTGAGTAAAATCCAAGGAGACAAGAAAAGTAGTAGAAATGTGAGCCTGTTACCTATTAGATGTTAAGACTGAGCACAGAGATCCAACAAGACTGAGCATCAGGCTCTGGTCAGGAAAACCCAACCCTTGGGCTGTGGAACTTTTAAACTATATGACAAAAATAGCACCAGTCCATGTTGGTGTGATGAGAGGCTAGAATCTCACTGTATAGAAAAATCATATCTTTGGCCATATCCTGCCAGCTCAACTTACCTGGTTGAGGGCAAGGACCTGCCTTTCCTCTGACATGAACAAGGGACCAGTCTCAAGCCTTGCAGTTGCAATTATATGACATGGAAAGCTAGTAGCCACAATTGATCACATCTCATAGCCATGGTGGAGGAAACACCAGTCTTATTTTTCAGTATTATCAGAGGTGGACTAGGGTCCAGACCACTGATTGCCGTAAGCACTGGGCTATACCCAGTTTGCTGAACCCGAGGAGGCCAGTTTGCCTAGGGATCATTCTTGAATAAATTAACCTTTATCTCTCAGAAGGCTTTGAGCAGAAATTACAATGCATCCAGAGTTCAACCAAGTTACTTAATTGAATGAAGTGAAATCCATTAAGAGAAAGTAAGCACTATGGTGAGCTAGGCAGGAACTACCCAAATGAGGAGGTCACTGCTCAGCAACCACCATTGTTGCCCTGTGGGAATGTGACTCATGTTTGGTACATCTTCCTTTTATCAAGAAAACAAGAAAAGTGACAAATAAGGGATTTGATTTATAAGGTGATTATTTTACAACAAAACCCCTCTTCAGACAGGCTTGAGTTCTTGTGTCAATAGCTTGCAAACTCTAATAATATATAGCTTCACAAAGTTCTAAAGCACCTAAACAAGGGGGGGGAAGTAAGGAGAATGCTGGCTAAAGCTCCAAAGCTGGCTGTTTGTGTTTGTTTGTTTGTTTATTTGTTTCTTTCTTTTAATTGAGAGAGAGAGAGAGAGCTTGCACTGGTGAGCTCACCACTGCGTGCACTAGCAGGGGGAGGGGCAAGGGAGAGGAAGAGGGAGGATCCCAAGCGGACTCTGACACTGAGTGCAGAGCCTGCTTCAGGCTCTATCGCAGGACCCTGAGATCACAACCTGAGCAGAAATCAAGAGTCAGATGCTCAACCAACTGAGCCATTCTAGCGCTCCTCCAGGACTGTTCCAACTCCTTAAAACCTCTGTCCCTTAAGGTGTTGCTTGGGAAAGGGCTCGGTGATTCTGAGTAGCCCACTTTTTAAGCCTAATCAGCATCTACTAACCCTATAAACTTGTCTGTTTCTTTGAGAAATGACTTTATATCTGCTTGGAAGACTGCATACATTTTACTGCTGCCAAGATTCCCTATGATATTTCAAAAAGATTATTTGCTGCCTTTTTGTTATTTTTCAGGGTTGTTTTTTGTTTTTTTGTTTTTTTTTATGCTACCATAAATATAAACATGGGACAAAAGAACTTGTTTAGATAAAGCACAGCCCTCGGGAGCTAAATCTGGGGTGTTACTACAAAATACTATAAATAATATCATTTTATTCTTAAGATGGAAGAAGGGGGTGTGGTGGTGGGCGTGCTTGAGTGGCAGCTCAATCTCTTCTCATCAGTTTATCAGTTTTCTGTGGGTTATCTCCAGGGTAAAGCAGAGAAGAGTTCTAGAGAAAATATAGGTCTCTAATTTAACTAAGGGTTTTTGGAATGTGCAGTTAGTTGCCCAGTCATCAGTATTTTTAATTTTAATTTTCAATTATGCTAAATAAAAGCGAATACAAGACAGAAATAGACACAAGGGAACAAAAAAGTACAAGGTTCTTTAAAGATAGCATGCAGTAGAAAAATGAGTAAAATCAGATGGAGATAGGAATTCAGGGATCATTACCTTGAGGCAGGAGGTGTTATGAATTCAGGGATCATTACCTTGAAGTGGGGAAGAAGAGGAAGAGAGAGTTGAGAAAAAGAGAACATGTGCGATTGTCTACATTAAGACACTGACAAACTAAACTGTTCAGTCAAAAATGTGTTCACACATCTGCAGGATGGTAAAAACATCCATTTCAGAGGTAGGAAGAATTTGGGAGGTGAGCTTATATTGGAATTTATGGTCTTCTCTTCCTGGGCTCTCAGTGAACCAGCTTCACCCAAGTGAAGTTAAATTATTTAATTGTTCAAGTCATCAAAGAGAATTACTTGGGTTCTTCTAGGTTCCCAACACAGCGCCTGGCACTCAAGGTTAAAAACAAAACAATAACAACAAAACAAGCAAACAAAAAAACATATGGTATAGTCTCTGTCTCCAAGGGGTTTACAAGCTACTTGTATGTAGTGATCTCTGTTTTTTACTGATGACCTACAGGGGAATAATAGAAATTACATGTGCAAGATGGGAAGTGGTCAGCTGTGGCTTTTCTCCTGAGTCAGCATCACTGTGTTTATGGATCTTGTCCCCTATAGTGAGACGTATGTATGTGGTAGTGGTGGTGGTATTTGGGAAGGAGAACATTTCAACTAGCTAAACTGAGAAGATGAGAGAGAAGGAAATTTGTGGATTTGTGTTGTTGTTTTTGTCTGATAGTGTGGCAACCTCTTAAGTTAGTTTTTTCCTTCCAAAAATTATGGAAGTAGATGAGCAGCTACTCTTGCATAAACTTAGAGCAAGCCTGAGAGATGAGATAGACTGAGTGTATATGGACAAGCAGTTCAGTTCACAAAGACAGGAACACAGGACGGCCCAGCGAGACCAGGATCGTCAGTGAGAAGTAAAAGATGGTATGATATAGGTAAACAGTGACCTTGTGATGGTGAGACCAGGAGAGACAATATAAGATGACCTGAGCTCTGTCATTAGTGGGTAAATGGGGAAAGAGAAAAAACTGCTTGGCTGGTAGATGCAGAACAAATGAAGAGGGAAAATGAACTGTCACACTTTCTCACTGTGAATATATAGATATACAGGAAGCAAAAATATTAAAAACAGAAATCAGAAATGCAATGACCATGACCCAGAAAACAAACAAGAAACAAAGCTGGTAATGACAGCAAAAATAACAATGAAAAGAGATTTTTCTCATGAGAATGGAAAACGCCTTGGCATAAAAGGGGTAGAATGGAGTAGAGTCAAAGAGATTCTGTAAGACCTGCAGTATGGATGAAGAGGAGCAGGCATACTGAACTAGAGAGAGACACAGAGACTGTGGGGTGGAAGGGGGGTACCAAGCTATACAAGACACAGAGCTGGAAGAATGAAAGAGGACAGACTACAGAAGACCTAACTCTCATAAGGCCCTGCCCCTTTCTCATGTCTTCCTTAACTAATTCCTTTACGATGTATATTACTGCCTTCTAAGGCCATGCATTACTTTTTTCCTGAAGGATTTATAGAGTCCTTTGGGAATTGGGTATGTTTAGAGTTGGTGTTCTTGAGCTTTACAATATTTGCTCTGGAAGGCCTGTGCAATCTAGTGTTTCCTTACTTATTTCCACTGGATTGCAGAGGGGGGCAGAGGGGTGAGGGGGCTGGCAAGCATATACCTCTGGGCAGTATCCTTATGCCAGGAAACTTGAAAAATCCAGAATCAAAAAGGTTTTTTGATTCTGAGTGGGGGGGGGGGGTAGCTACTAACCTCAAGCTTATCAAGGGCCCAGAAGCTCACTAGATAAAATAGCCCCTGGACACAATGCTGAGCTTACACGCCCTCACTTTTTCTGCTGGGATCACAGTACTGTGAAGACATGGGCTGGAGCAGGGGACTTAATTTGTAGAGGACCATGAATGATACTTCAATACAGAGAGGCTATGCTTGCCTAAACCTTTGTCAAAGCTTCCTCCTATAAGCCACACATCATGTGATCAATATATTTTGGTAAAATTGCACAAGCAAAATCAACCTCTGTTTTCCAATTGCATCCAATTGGCCCCACTGGAAAGATGGGAAGCATAGGGAATTGATCTAATTCTTAGCTACAGGATCACTAGCAAATTTCTGTTAGAAAGATGCTGGCAGATAAAATAGTGGAACTATAATTATGATAACCTGGAATGTTAGGGGATTTAGTAAAATTGTATACCTTTTTACCTCACAGTGTGCTTTGGCTGTTTTAAAATGTCTTTAAAATGTCTTTATTTCTCAATTCCCAAATAAGAAACACTTTTACATAATATTTAGGACAGAACTACAGGAACTCATGAAGAGTCAACATGCAGTTCAATCATTATAATGTGTTAAAGAAAACCTTCCAAGTTCTAGAAGGGACAGATTATAAAATTATATACCTCTATAGATATTATCTTTGATTTAAACTGCTATTTAGCAGTTAAGGAGATGAATAGATGGGCTAGGGTAGGGAGATTTAAAAATGATTATGAATATGAATTAATCAACACTTATGTTATTCTGAACAGTCTGTACTGGTCACTACCCAATTGAAATCCTAAAATCCTTGGCTGTTTCATAGAGGGTCCAAAAGAGGATAAAACACTGGAAGCAGTCACTGATAAGACCAAAGTAATATGTGAAAGCCAGATAGACCCACATGCACTGGGGTTAGATACCTGAGGATTCCAACAAAGATTCAAGCTTGGATTCAAGTGAGTATGAAGAAGATAATTCAATAAAGCAAACCATCTTGAGCTAAAAGAAAATTCAGTTACAGAAACATTTTTTAGTAAGCAGAGCCATCAGCTCAGTTCCCGAAGCTCCCCTTGGCCGTGGCTTGCAGGAGCATTATTTTTGATGAGGGCTGTGTGTATCTTAAAACTCTCCTCCTTCTCTGTACGTCTTTGCAGGTCTCTGTATAGTACACAACAAGTACATTTTCTCATAGCTCTTCCCCATAGAAGGCTCTTCACTTCACGTCTCCTGCAAGGATTTACGTGACTTATGCATTTGGATCTCTATATTACACTGAATTATGGATTCACACAAATTTTAGTAAAATTATAACTTGTTTAATTCAAAATTTGGGATAAATGGCCTGGTTTGGCATTCCTTCCTCCCTCGTCCCACTCAGCTTCAGTGTGCCATCTCACATACCTTTTAAAAAGTCACAGAGAAAGTTTGCTAAGCACATCCGTAATGCCAAAATATTAAGGAAGAATGTGTTCTCTGATTAAGAGGAAATTGTTTTAAGACACTTTAGCACAAACATTAATATGTTGCCATCACTGCAAATATCAGCTCATGTTGAAAAGGAAATAAGCAGAGGCTCTTTGGAGTTGGAGATTGGTAAACTCCCAAAATAGACTGACCAGAGACAGAATTCATCCAGGCCTGGACAACATGCTTAGCCCAATTCCCTTTCCTCCTCTGATCCAGAACTTTGTGCTTGACATCTCTTAGCAACTAGTTGGCACTGACTTGCAGATGTGTTCATGTGGTACTCAATATGTCTTAAATAAAGCATTAAGGGTTTCATTTTTTTAAATCTCTAATATCCCTATATCTTAGATTGCCTCATCCATACATTGTTCCATTTAACTAGTCACTGCCTGGCATTTACTTGTTTCAGAGGTGTGTATGTGTGTGTGTGTGAACTTCCTATGACATCACACAGTGCTTGGTGACAAGGTCCAGTTCCAAACTTTCTCCAATTCACCAGCAGTAGTGAAGCATAGTAGAAGTATTAAGATCACCGGTGCTGGTTGGGGCATCAGTGCTCTGGGTTTGAAATTTGGCTCTACTCCTGGCCAGGTTGGTACCTCCTGAGAGTCTTTACCTTCAATTCATTCTTTATTTCATTAGTTTCATTATTCACCTTCAATTTTTTCATTAGTCACCTTCGAATTTTTTAAACCTTGAACAGTGCTTGGCTTCGCTAGGGTAAGGTGAGCAAGGCCCTTGCTTAGGGTACAAAATTTAAAGGGGCACCAAAAACCTCAGTAATCAAAATAAATTATATTTTAATGTTTTAAAAACTCAAAAGGTCAAGGGCAGTTAACTTGAATTCTCAAGATCCACAGTGTTTCAGGGGCTAAAAGACAAGAACCCTGACTCAGACATTTATAGGCACCTTGCAAAGTACACACATTCATCAGCCTTGAAAAAATACTAGTTGTACCAGAGGTAAGAGATCTGTCCCACAGTTACCAAGTCAGTGGCTCCACAGAAGCTGCAGCCACATGTGTAATCACTGGCGATGTTCAGACATATGTGTCATTTCGTTTGAACCCTCTCTAATATTAGTGCACACATATAAGCCCTAGGCTGCACCCTTGCAACTGTGCTTGCCTTTTCTTATTTGTAAATGAAACCATATATAATTCCACCCTGGCAATTTTTCTAATTATTTTTTCCCAAGACAGTGCTAAATCACAGACAGTGACAACTGGAGCCACCGTGATCTCTGGGCACATGTCAAAAAATCCTGAATCATCGATTGGCAATAGCATCTCAGCAGGTCCTCATGTTGCTTTGTGACTTGGGAATATGTCGCTATTTGGAAGATAAGAACACCCCCCACCGACCCTTCCCTCCTCCCCAAGGCAGACTGCCTTTTCCCCTCTCCTTCCTTCAAGGAAAATTAAATGAAGACAGCTAACGAGCAGTTTTATTTTCTTTCAGCAAAGGTCAGCAATCCCACAGCAGCAAATTAATCCCAATTAGTAATGATATTTTGTCTTGATAAATGATGACACATTTGATTTACTGTGTTTCCAGGATGCAGGCAGCAAATGTTAATGATTTGGTTTGCTGGGAATTTATACTCTTGCTCATTTCCTATTTGCTGATCAGTTGCGGCTCTTGAAGACTTGGCTGCTTCAACTAATGAACTGAGGGCCTCGCAGGAATAATGGTGTGTTCTGCAGGCCTCTTTCTCTCTCTCTCTCTCTCTTTTTTTTTTTTTTTCCATGCCATCTGTAGAAATGCAGGTTCCTCTCAGAAAATCTCTCTGGCAGCCAGGAAGGGATGATTATGATCATATCAATGTCACATGTAATTTGTATTTCACTTGTTTAATGGTATCCCCAATAAATGAAGCTTTCTGCAGAGAACAAAACTAATTACAGCAAGTTCAGCATGTGTGTGTGTACGTGTATGTGTGTGTGTAAGAAGGAGAGAATTCATGAATAGAAACATACCGAATCTTTCCTCATTTCCTTAAAATATTCTGATAGCAGTGATACCGTTTACATAATGATTTATCTGCCCAGCTGGTATAGTTTTAAATTAGACCAATGAAGTTGTTTCCTTGAGGTCTTCATAACTGAAGATGCCATCCTTTTGTTTGCACTAAAGGCAGACACAAGTCAAATGTTCTCTCTTTTTCACCCCCTGGCTCCTGCAGAGATCATTCAGTACTTTGGGGATTGCTGGAGGCATTTTGACTCCCGACAAAGGCTGCCAGGGCTGTCCCCTGAGGCTGTGCAAGTCAGTCTGTGGGTGGTTCTGAGACTGGCTCCTGCTTCCGAGTATCACCAAAGATTCAAGCCAACAGGAAGCCCTGGGGAAGGTTGGCTCTTCCACCTCTGAAAAGCTGATATGCCTTTCACACATCAGATATAATCTTTGCTACAGAAAACTGTTGTGATAGGCTGCAACTCCAGGCAGGCTGGTCTCCTAGTTGTTTACATGAGACTGTGAAAAGGAAATATGAGGGATCATTACCCATGCTCATTTAAGAGCTGGAAATGTTAGAAGCCCTATTAGAATCTCCTTCGGGGGAGTGGGTGTTTTCCTCTCATTCTTAATCATTGTTCTTAGAATCAACGAATATAAAATCAATAAACTTCACTCTTCTTGCTTAAGGGTTCACTTATTATGGTAAATTACTGGTCCACATTATGTGTCTTCCATTTTCCTTTCCTTTCCTGAGGCTTCTGTTCTAGCGCTGTATTCCTGACCCAATTGGTTTTTCACTCCTGGATGGAGTTGACATTCTCTGCTGTCTCTGAAATGCAAATGACTGGGGACATTTGTCTGGTTTCAAAGCCTGATGATTGGGACTGGTGCAGAGAGAGGTATTTGTAAGTTTTGTTTTGTATGTTTTTTGCCCGACAACTTGTTTGTTTCAATAATGGGCCCTGCTTTTCAGGCAGTGATGGATACTTTTTATTCTCTTGTTCTTCCCATAACAACATCTAGGGGAGCTGTGGTTCCCTCTGTTAGTTCAAGTCCTCTGGGAAGCAAACATCCAAAATGGAATTGAATGTATAAGGATTTTATAAGAATTTGAAATGCCTATGTGGAAAGAAATAGGGAAGGATCCAGAGGAAGATCAGAGTACCCTAGGTTATCCTAATGCCAATGTTCTAAAGTTTCTCTCCTAGTGAACATGATATGAGATTTACTTACGTCCTCCAGCTTCATTACTGTACCTAAGGAAGGCATTTTATCCTAGTGCTACTTTTCAGGGGTCATAGTACATATTCTAGAAGGCAAAAGCAGAGAGGGGATAATGGATTGAAAGGAGTAATACTCCTTTTAATCCTCAACCCTAGGTTTAAGACAGAACTTTACATTTACCAAAACACTTTCCTACACATCATTGCTTTTGATTCTGGCAGCAAAAGATGAAGTCAGCATTATTCCTGTCAACAATGCATACCCTGAATTAACCTATGAAGAGACATCAAAAACCCAAAGAGGGACAAAATAACTGGCCTATGAATCTTCAAAAAAATGGGAAGTTCATGAAAGACAAAGACTGAGGAACTGTCCAGATTAAAAGAGGCTTATGAGACTTGACAGCTCACTATATGGTATAGTCTTGGATTAGCTCTTATACCAGAGCAAAAAAGAAAAAAAAATCTTTCTCTCTAAAGGTCCTCTTAGGATATTTGGCAAAATTTGCATTTCTCTAGTTTAAATTATTAATTTCTTGGTTTTTAGAGCTGTTTTTATGTAAGAAAATGTTCTTGTTTTAAGGAAATACCAGCTGAAGTGTTTGGGGGTAAAGAGACATCATGTCTGTAACCCACTCTCAAACGGTTCAGAAAAAAAGTTAAATACACATATAGAATGATAAAGCAAATGTAATTCAAAAAAAGTTAATATTTGGGGAATCTTGTTGAAGGGAATTTTATTGAAGTGTGTATGGTCATTCTTTGTACTAGTTTTGTAACTCTTTTATAAATATGAAATTATTTTGAATTAGAAAATTTTTAAGCTGTACCCTAAAAAATATAACATGAGCAAAACAGTCTACCTGCCTTGGTCCTTACAATAGATCAGGGTCACACAGCAAACCTTAACTCATATTTACCTCCAATCCCAGTGATCTCTTCACAAGCAAACACATCATCCACATGTACATGGTAGTAGCAAAATTACTTGGCTCCTGAGTCCATGGCTCTATCACTGTAGTTATACTATTGTAATACCTTTCTCAGTATGGCACACTATCGCATTGTTAACATACCTAACCCTCGGAGAGAGAAGTTTATCCCTATTGATAATCCCTGTGAAATGCTTCAGTCCTACATTCCATTTCCCTACGAATCCAAAATGAGAAGTTTATCCCTATTGGTAGTGAAATGTTTCAATCCTAGATTCCATTTCCTTAACAATCCCAATCTATTTCCCTAACATCTGTTTCTACCCATAGACAAATCTGCTCTTGGTCAAGGGGAATTCTCAAGTCCTTGGGCTAGTAGAGAAGTGTTATATCAGCTATGCTCTGCTCTGACCATGTACCTGAGTACCAGCACCTCTGATACTGTTGTGTTTGATTCCTTGAAATTAAAATTTCCTTCATCATATCCCAATTCCAACATACAGTATTCCCTTATGCCTAAATCCCTACCTCTGTTTACTTTGCAGTACCCTTTTGTTTTGTTTTGTTTTGTTTTCTAGATCCTATTTACACTAACAGTCTTCCTGGGAATTTAATTCCTTTAACCAAAATCCCAGTCTCTAAAAATAGCTTCATTCAGAACCTACAGACCTGCCTGGACCTTCTGCTCCTCCATCTGGGATCAGTTAATCAGTGTCTCAGTTTTCCAGACATTACTTGCCTGACTGTCTCTCGAAAGACCTTTCTACCTTTCATTATGATTGCCAACCCCTGTGTTCCATGATAACCTTGAGTATTATCCCTTTTAATATTGGCTTCCTTATTGGAAAGCTGAACTTGCAACTGGTACATTCTTCCTTTGAGGGAAGGATGTCCTAAAAATGCCACATGTCCTTTAAAACTTGCTTAGCCATCCCTGTCCTTATGACATCTCCCATTCAGATAACTCCGGTAACTCACACCCATATTTTGCATATTACAAGTTACCTTGGATGGTAGCATTCTTTTCATGCATAAAGCATATTCTCTGTTCTTTTGAGGACAGTGTGGTTTCAAGGAGAATGAAGCTGCTCCTAACTGGATCACTTAATACCTCTGGCCTCAGATTTCTAACCTGTTGAGTAGAGAGAATTGAATTAGCGAGTCTTCACAGGTTTCTCTCAGTGATACAGTTTGTGGAACTTTGGACTATCCAGTGTCAAATAGCAAACATTCAGTTGGTATTTGATAAACGTGATTCTGGTTCACAAGGGTCTTATCATCACCAGAGGGTCAGGTAATGGAGTGTCTCCCATGGAGGCACTAGAATGCCCTCACTGCTGAGCCCATTTTCCATTGTGTCTCTAGAGGGTCTGACTTGGAAGCAGGAAATCTTAATGCAGCGTCAATCAAAGGCAATAGGATCAGTCCCCCAAACAGCCACATGACTATCCAATTACATTTCCCATCCCCAATTGTGTTGAGTATGCCCTGACATGACAATGTGTGCAAAAATTCATGATCAAGTCCTGTAGCCACATGTGAACTAAGGAATTTTTGGCCAGCGTAAGTGATAGCAGTATTGATATGATACAGTGGAGAATGGGAGGGTCCAACTCTGTGTTTAATTTTATCTCTACTCAAAATGTTCTTTGTCCTTGTTGCTCATCATGTGCCCTCAGAAAGATCACCAGCTTTGGTGCCAGCCTGTTAGAAATCTAGAATTTTATGTCCACTTCAGATCTAATGAATAAAAGTCTGTCTTTTAGCCAAATGTCCAAGTGGTGCCTGTGTACATTTGAGAAATTTTGAGAATCACTGCTCACCTTGAAGGGGGAGGATCCATGTCTTGTGGAGCTTGAAACGTAACATTTTGGAAGCCATCTTTAAGAATAATGATTATATATACATATATACCAAACCTATATTCTCTTAACAATCTTTAGTACTCAAAACATATCTTGATGTTCCCCTCATTGTTCTCTGCTCCATCAATGCAGAATCCAGCCAGAATGGGAAGTACACATTATCGAAGGATTTAGTACTTGGTGATTGGTGATGAATTTATTTCCTCTCTTAGGTAATTGTATAGATAGCTAATATTTAATGGATGCCTATTTAGTGTCAGGAGTTGTTTTAGAAACTGGATGTGGATATTTTATTTAATCCTCGTGGCAGTCTTAAGAGATCAGAAGGGCTCTTTTAGATTAACCCTTCATCTTAGAGATAATATAAAGTATCTTTCTCATAGTAAGTATCAGAGCAAAAATTAGAGCACAGGGCATCAGGTTGTATGGCCCACATTCTTAAAGATTGATCCATGCTGCCTCTTGATGGTAAAAATTAGGATTTCAAAAGAGTCTTCTGCCACCAAGCAAAAAGAAAGAATGAACCATGGAGAACTAAGTTTCAGTGATATTGTAATAAAGTCTGCATTTGGGAAGGGGATAAGGGAAGTGTCTGCCTTTTGGTTCCCTCTATCTTATCTTGTGAAACAGTTCTGTTGTTCCATCAACCCATAAGGCAGTTTCTGACAATGGCTCTTAAGCAATCTTACTCATAACTTGATACTAGAGATAGACCTAATTGTAAAGCTGAAAGTGGGAGTGGAACTTTTTAAGAGCTAATAACATATGAAGTGTGTCATTAGTGTGTTTTTACTAGATATTTTTGTAAGAAAGTCCCTGATGCTCTAATAGTTTTTTTTTTTTTAAATTCTTTACAACAAAAGCCATTAGGACTCATAAAAGTAATTTCATTTTTTATAACACTATTTGGAAAGAGATAAGTAGATAGTTTTTAAGAATGACCTCAACCACCAAAAGGGAAAAAAAAGAAAAAAATGCATATAGAGAGTGCTAAAATTAACTTCTGGGAGTTTGTTTTGATGACAAAGAAAATACTGTTTAGTACGTATGTCGTTTCCTGTTTTCTTTCTCCTTCTGGTTACATTTTTAGGACTGCAGGCCAGACAATAAAATATAAAATAGACATAGACACACACATACACACAAGTCTGCTCCATCATTAACTCAGTATAATGGACAAATACATGTCAAAACTAATCTTATTGGCCTGCACTGGCTGGGAAATGCCAGTGTTGCCCAGAAGGATTGGTTTTGACATGTATATGTCCCCCGTGTCTTGGTCCATTACCACTGGCCTTTGGGACCTCACTGGGAGGCTCCTTATTTCCCTGATCCTTTTGGTTGACAACAGTTGATTATTCTTCAAGTCAGTCACATAAAGAATAAAGAAATCTTATTGAAACTATATTTTGAAATTGTATGATTCAAATTTATGAAAAGTAAGAAAGCAGGTATTGAGAAATAAGACTGTTACACTATTTTGACTTAAAAACACTAAAGAAAAATGAAATCTGTTGGGATTATATGTGTAAGTAGGGGAAAGGAATGGGGAAGGCAAGCTGTAAAGAGAAAGGGTTACATCTGCATGGAAATTGAAAACTAAAAACATGTTCACAAAAAAATTGCAGCTAGATAACCAAAGGTTGTCTGAAAATGCTGTTTCTAAATATAGTGTTAATCATATTGACATGGAAAAGAAATGACATAAGAAGTGAGGAAATCAAAATAAGGCAATTTATGCCATGAAGAAACTTGAGCTATAATGATTTCTGAAACAGAGGTTATAAAGAAAAAAGATTGTGTAACTTTTTAACTGCACTGTTATATTTAAGAAAAATGAAAATTATGTAATAGGCCTATGGAAATTTGCAAAAGATCAAGAGCAAAGAGGTTATCAAAGTAACACTGTTATTTCTTAGTGCTAGACTTTTGGGAAGGCAAATGTGGTTGAGTGATGAGTAAGTGTGATTACCAAGGCCACCATTTCCTATTATGAAATATGTAGAAGAATATTATGAAATATGTAGATTAGGAAGTCAGAAAGTCATTCAACAGACTAGTAAAATTATGTCAGTTGCTTAGACATGAGGCAAATGTTCTTGAAAAGCTCAAGTGGTGATTTGGGACATAAGTCAACAAGTAGAAGAAGCACTGGGCTACTTTTACAAGGGGCAAGGAGCACCTTAGATAAGACACTAAAATCCAGGTTAGCCTTCTGATATTGCTTAGTTCAGGCTCTCATGATCTCTTGCCTGCATTATTACATGACCGTCCAAAAAAAAAAAAAAGCCTCACCTACTTCAGTTCAATGGTAGACTAATCCATCAAAGGACTAATGATGATTATAGGTTATGAACCCAAAGAATATAATGACCTTAAACATCTATACTTGAGATACATTGAGAAATAATAAAACTGGTAAAACCACTTTGGAAAGCATTTTGGAAGTTCTTTAAAATGTTAAAAATAGGATGGCTAAATACTCAGAAATTCCACTCCTAGGTAAAAACCCAAGGGAAATGAAAAAACAAAAAAACTTGTACATAAATTTTAATAGTAACATTATTTGTAAAAACCAAAAAAGTGGAAAAATACAAATGTCCACCAACTGATGAATATTGTATATCCATACAACAGAATATTATTCATTTATACAAAGAAATAAAGTTTTGGTACTTTACAACATGAACCTTAAAAAAAATGTTAAGTGAAAGAATCCAGTCACAAAATACAACATAGTATATATAATTCCATGTATATAACGTGTCCAAAAGAGACATGTTATATAGAAATAAAGGGTATACTGCAGGTTATTTATGGCTGAGGAGAAAGGTGTAGAGTGACTGCTCATGTGTATGGAGTTTCTTTTGTGGCTGATGGAATGTTCGAAAATTAGATGGTGGTATTGATTGCACAACTCTATGAATATGCTAAGAACAACTAAGCCGTGTATTTTAAATGGATGGATGTTAAGGTATTTGAGTCATATTTCAATAAAGATGTTAAAAATAATTACAATCTGCTTATACCTAGAACATAAAATGCTGACAGGAGTCTCACTCTCAACAACAAACAAAAGATGGATCAAATACAAAATCATAATTTTTCTTGACCCTGTACGATCTGATGTCATCAGACAATCAGGTAGCTTTGAATCCAAAGACGGGAAGTTTCCTTCCAGTCGAAGATGAGACATAGGCACTGGCTCACCTATTGCAGAGGAAGGGTTAAAGAGGGACTTGGTGCCCTATAGACAGGTGAAAGGAAATTTATTAAAAGTTTTAAAGAACTGCCAAAAGGTAGCTCACAGGTGTAAATATAAAATCTAAAAACACAATATATAGGAAGCCATATTGGAGAAAGTATTTGAAATCTTGGGATAGGAGAAGATTTGTTAGAAATGATGTTAAAAGCAGGACCCGTAAAAGAAAAACTTGCTAAACTGGACTGCATCAAAATTGAGGACTCCTGCCCTTTGTAAGACACTATAAAGAACAAACAAGGCACAAACGGAGAGAAATATTTTCAAATCACATTTCTCACAATGGATGTGTACCCCAGTATATATAAAGATGCCCCAAATCTTAAGAATAATAATAATAGAAATTTTAAATGGACAATCTGAACCAACATACCATGAACGAGGATATACAAATGACAAATAAGCACATGAAAATTCCAGTGACTCAAGAAAAAGGGAAAATTGCCAACGTTAAGAGCTGGTGAAGATGAGAAGCAACTGGAAATTCATACATTTTTTTGATGGGAATGCAAGAATGATACAGCAGTTTTGGACAAGAGTTAGGAAGTTCCTTAAAAAAATTACATATACACTAACTGTACAGCCTAGTATTTTCACACCTAGGTATTTATCCAAATTAAATGAAAACTTTACACATGCACGTTTATGGACATTTTATTCATAATCACTCAAAACTTGAAACAATTCACATGTCTTTCACCTGGTTACTGAAGAATAAACTGATACATCCATACAGTGAAAGACTTCTCAGCAATAAAAAGAATGATCTACTGAACCAAACAATAACATGAATAAATTCCTGTCTGATTCCATTTATGTAACATTCTAGAAAAGGAAAACATATAAGGATCCAAAAGAGATCAGTCATTGTCAGGAACCTAGAGGTCAAGGTAGGCGTTAACTACTAATGGGCATGGAGGAAATCTGGGGTGATTAAAATGATGTGTATCTTGATTTTTTAAAATTATTATGTTCAATTAGACAAGATACAGTACATCATTAGTTTTTGATATAGTGTCCAATGATTCATTAGTTGTGTATATCTCCCAGTATATTTTGATTTTGATGGTAGATATGTGATTGTATACATCTCTCAAAAGTCATAGATACACTGCAAGGTAAATTTTAATTCATCTAAATTTTGCCTTAATTTTCAAATAGTCTTACTAGCAATAGTCTTTCAGAGTTAAGAAAAAAATAATAAAACCTAAATAAAATTTACTGATGCTTTGTCCTTGCCCAGAATGATACAAAGTATTTCTTCTCAGAAGTGCACTGGGGGGCCTGGGTATATAAGTTGGCTAAGCATCTAACTCTTGATTTCAGCTCAGGTCATGATCTCAGAGTTGTGGGATTGAGCCCCACATAAGGCTCTGCACTGGACTGCTTAAGATCTCTCCCTCTTCTCCCTCTGCTCCTCCCCACCTTGCACACATGCACTCTCCCCCGCCACCACCCGCCCTCTCTTAAAAAAAAAAAAAAAAAAGGAAGGAGAAGGGGAAGGGGATGGGGAAGGAGAAGGAGCATCTCATCTACTTCTTCCTCCTATACCCAACTAACACTAGCATTATTTTCCCAGGCACATAGCTCTGAGAATTTCTGCTCATCAGTCATACCATTTGTCTCCAACCATTTGAACAATCTGTTTTGTTTTGTTTGTTTGTTTTGTTTGTTTTGTTTGCTTGGAGAATATAAACAAATATGAATATGACACAAGGCCAGTATTGATAGTAGTCAAATTAGATTTTTTTTTTCTGGAAATGTTTAATAAGTTCCCAGAAAAATGCCCTTTCTTACCAGCCCAAATAGCTCCCTTGGCAATGCAAGAGTTGCCAGTTGTTTAATTTGTCAAAGAAAGGAAAACAAAGTGAGAAACATGGCAGATGATTGACAGAATGGAAACTAGATATTCCTTGGGAAATGTATGCACTCTATCCAGCATGTCAGTCATAAATTCTTGACTTTGTAGACTTAATGTTCACAGTTTCAGTGACCTGGGGTGTTTCCCTGCCAATCCCACCGTAACCGATAAATCTATTTTATTGAGTAGACCATCCCATCAGTTTGTTAATATTAGTCATTTATCAAGAAAAGTAACTTATGGCCTGTGGAGCGCCTGGGTGTCTCAGTGGGTTAAAGCCTCTGCCTTGGGCTCGGGTCATGATCTCAGGGTCCTGGGATCCAGCCCCACCTTGGGCTCTCTGCTCAGCAGGGAGCCTGTTTCCTCCTGTCTCTCTGCCTGCCTCTCTGCATACTTGGGATCTCTATCTGTCAAATAAATAAAATATTTTTAAAAAATAAAATAAGATAAAAAAAGAAAAGAAAAGTAACTTACATGACCATTCTATATATACATCTGAAATATCCATTTGTTTCCTATTCTTTGTCACAAATGCTTCTTTTTTTTTTAAATTTATTTATTTGGGGGGGGCATGAATAGGGAGAGAGGAAGGGAGGAGGAGAAAGTATCTGAAGCAGACTTCCTGGTGAGCACAGAGCCCAACAATGGGCTCATTACCTGAGCCAAAACCAAGAGTTGGATGCTTAACCAACTGAGCCACCAAGGTGCGCCACAAATGCTTTTAATTTTGAGGAGAAATTTTTCTAATATAGCATCATCTTATTCAGATAAATAACCAGAAGTAGAATTGCTGGAGCATGTGGTAGTTCTATTATTAATTTCTTGGAGGAATTTTCATACTGTTTTCCATGGTGACTGTACCAGTTTACATGCTCACCAATGGTGCATGAGCATGAGGGTTCTGTTTTCTTCATATCTGTACCAACTTTTTTATTTCTTTGTTTTGGGGGTTCTTTTTGTTTGTTTGTTTGTTTTGTTTTTTGTGTTTTTTTTAAGAATAGCCATTATAACAAATGTGAAGTGATATCTCATTGTAGTTTTGATGTGTATTCCCCTGATGATTAGTGATGTTGAGTACCTTTTTATGTACCTCGTAGCCATCTGTGTGTCTTCTTTGGAAAAATATCTATTCAGATTCTCTGCCCATGTTTTAACCAGATGTTTTTTTTCTTCTTTCCTTTTTTTTTTTTTTTTTTTGCTATTGGATTATACAGGTTAGTTATGTATTTTGGATATTAACCCCTTACGATGTACAAATATTTTCTCCCATTGGTAAGTTGCCTTTTCATTTTGTTGATGGTTTTCTTTGCTCTGCAGAAGTTTTTTAGTTTGATGTGGTCCCATTTGTTTATTTTGGCTTTTGTTTCCAAATTCAAAAAAAAAAAAAAAAATCACTGCCAAGACTAATGTCAAGGAGTTTACTGCCTATGGAGTAAAAAAGTAGCTTTTCTGATATGCTACTTGAGATGCTTCTCAAGATGGAAACATCAACTGCCCTCTATTTTGTGAAGAAAGAAATGGCCCAAAATAAGAATGTCCAAAATCTCAGGGTCAGCAGCAAATGGACTGGATAGTTGGTTAGAGACCTTGAAAAAGAAATGTTGAAAGATCAAAATAATAAAGGTCCAGGGGAACAAGCATGTAGATGGACAAATGGGACTAGGTATAGCGTGTGAAGATCTTTGTATCATATGTTAACTCACACCAGAAGGTATAGTCCAGTACCAAAAAAATCACAAAACATCTGAGTAGAAAGAATGGACCCCTCCATCGCTAGCATTATGGGCTCATGAACAGCAGTGGAGGCAGGAATGAAGCCTATGATGGACTTACTAGCATAGGCTACAACTCACCAAGACTGATCTAGTTACTGCCACTGCCGAATGGCTCAAACTACCAACACAGATCAAACCAGCCTCACCAATATGGCACAATTCTTTGAGGAGACCAATCAACCATTTGATGACAAGCTGAATAAACTGGGCACTTTCTACCCTGAAAGGGGCATAGATTCATCTTGACTATGACTACTAGATTCAGGGTAGAGTTTTGTCTTTTCTGACCTTGGAACCTTAGCCAGCACAACTTTTAAGGGCTTACTAAATACTAGAAACACAGACACAGGATCTCTCAAGGTATCGCCTCAGACCAAGGAGCCTATTTTAATGGAAAGGAAGTCTGAAAGTGGCCAAATGATCATAGGATCTACAGTGAAGCTTCACACACTGCAACCACCCAGAAGCTCCTGACCTGAGAGTTCACTGAATTCTGAAAAGCATTGCTCGGGCATCAGGCTAGAGTTGATAATAAGAGTATTGGGCACCATCCTTCAGGATGTGGTGATCACCATAAATTAAGTGTGTTGGCCTTAATAGGCAGGATTCATGGGTTTGGGAACCACCATGTGCCAGTAGGGGTGGCCTCACTGAATATCACCCCCAGTGATCTGTTTGGGGTAGTGTTCCACCCCTCTAACATTTTAGGCTTTATGCATCTAGAGGACCTGGCTCTAGATGGACATCACTTCTACTGGGAAATCTGATAAAATCTCTTTAAATTTAGGCTTTGACTACCACTCAGTCTTTTGTATGAAAAACCAGCAGGCAAAGAAAGGAGTCATAATGTTAGAAGGGGTGCTTGTCTCTTATTCTTAGTAGGTGTTAGGTAAGAATATATCTGGCATGCATTGCATGGAGCACTGGGTGTGGTGAAAAAACAATGAATTCTGTTATGCTGAAAAGAAATTTTAAAAAATAAAAAATAAATTAAAAAAAAGGATATATCTGGCACACCGGTGATACTGGAGTACCTGTTTGTGCTTCCATGCTTAAATTTAACAGTAAATGAGTAAGTACAACAGCCATAGCCTCAAAAGGGCATGTTAACCTATGACTCAGGATCTTGGTACACATACCAGGCAAGTCATTTAAACCAGGAGAGGTGCTATCTGAGTGGGAGGGGAATACAGAAAGGATAGTAGAGGGAGTTAGTGATGAACATCAGTTGTCATTCTAAGACCAATATTAGAAGGCAGAGGCTATGGTATTTACCACTAACCCATGAAGTAAGAATAAGCCAAATGTTGAAATAGTTATTCCCAGCTGGAGGAAATTCCCTTAAGGAGCAAGAGGTGCTCTGTCCACATTCCTTCATCAGTGAGGCACTCAACTCCCAGCTACCATGAATCTCAGTTGCCTCATTCACTAGTAATTGCTCTCAGCATTAAGGAACTGCTTATCCTAAGGTTGTATTCCTTCCTGGCCATGGCTGGCAGTGAGTGGTAGGTTTATGTGTAGATATAAAGGCTTGAGTCCTCCCCTAAATTTAAGACACCTTGAAAGCACTATTCCATCTTTAGAATTACCTCCTCCCAACCAACCTATAGGTTCTGCTGCGGTCTTAGGCACAACCACATTGCAGGTCACTTTCTCCCTATTCCCACTCCTGGTTTTCATAAAGAATTCCTCCCCAAACCTTCATCCAATTCTCTATCTCAAAGTCTGTCCCAGGAATACATTCTAAAATTACAGGTTGTATCATAGTTTACATGATTAAGCATTAATCTCAGTAAAAACTTGGTTTTGATGCACCACCTAATCAAATCAATGTGTCAGTGATGAAGTTCACAGGAAGCAATAAAGATGCATAAGATAACTGAGTGTGTCAAAATGGGTATTGGCAATTCTGATCTTGTCTAACAGTACCATCTGATACTGATGAATAGTCTGAAATCTGTTGTGATCAATGACTTAGAATAAACAGACAACTTTCCCATGGATTTATTTAAGTAACATTTTTCTTTGCATTTCTATACATAGTTTTGGAACTAGAAATATATAGTACTGGCTGCTTTGTTTAAAGTTCAGTGAGAAAGTAGTTTCCTTCTGTAGAAATCTATTTGCCTTTATTCCAAAATCAGATCAACTAATCAATCAGTAGATTGATTAATTAGGAAAACATTGGTAATCCCCAGGAAACAGTTCAGATTGAGTACAGGTTGATGACCAAAAAAAAAAAAAAAAAAAAAAGTCTGAATACTTGCCTTCAAGCCAACCTTCAGTGTGGGATTGAATATGAACAAAGCACTGGAAAGAAATTTGGAAACAGTGAAGAAGTAGAATTCTCTGCCTAGCAATAGGGAATTAAGAGTTCCATAGAATTTGTGACAGACTGTCCATGGATCTTAAAAAGAGACTTGACAGAGAAATGAAGGTACATGTACATGTCTTGTCACAGGAAATAATGGATTGCAATTACAGTACAAAAGGATTCTTAGAGCATCATGACAGATAGGGTTTTTGAGAACAAGTTTAAACCTGAAGGGGGCACAGATTTATTAGACGGAAACTAGAGGTTAGCCTCTTAGAAGAGGTATCTGTTTGAATGACATTTGTTGACGTCAGTGTGTAAAATGAAAATCCAGGAGCATTTTATTGGTTTTATAACATTGGACAAGACTCGGGGTCAGGAACTTTCTGAAGTCATCTTGTCAATGCTGATAGTCTAAAGTTGACATCCAAATCTCTCAGAAGGTAAATTGGACAAAGATAAGAACCTAATGGAAATTATAGGCAAATTTCATTCCCTAAGCATAAATTTTTCTTCCATAATATTATACTGCTGCAAAACAAAATTTTCATTTATACTAAAGGGATGGGGCCTTCTCAGCACTTACATAAGAAGGAAAAAAAAAACAACAACAAACAAACAAACCTCTCTTCCATTTCCTATAGAGTACTTGTGACCAAAAAATACTTAGATTATATAATTTTTATATCAATTAAGATGGCTTTGGCTGTAAGAGATAAATTATCCAATTCAAGTTGGCTTAAGAAAAAAGAAAATGCATTTATTTTATCAACAAGAAGTCTGGGGCAGGGCAAATTCCAATGTTAATTCAACTCACTGCTCTCAGAGCAACGGATTGGCTTCTTCATTGTGATTTCCTTGGCTTTCCATCATTCTTTCCTACCTTTCTTAGATTTGATGAAGTATTACTCTCAGGGCTGCAAGATATCTCTCTTAAGCTCAAATCCTTATGTAGCAAAATCCAAAATCAGGGATTAAGCTTGTTTCTCCATTGTGTTTCTATTCGGGAATCAGGAAAACTTTCCTAGAAGCTTCCTGTATGCACTTCCTCTTTTATGTTGTAGGCCAGTGTTATATCACTTGCCCATGCCTAGAGGCATGATTGGAAATGGAAAGAAATGATCACAGTTGGCCTAGGTTATTCAAGCTTTGGGTTTTGGAAGGGGCCAGAAGCCTAGGAAAAACTGGCACCTACCAAAATCAGGTACTGTCAGCATGGAAGTGGAACTGTTTTTATAATAGTTCTTGAGTGGGGTGGGCAAGGGAGTGGGGGAGAGTTCTCTCACAGTCTTCAAATTAGTTGGTGTTATGTGCTGATTTGTATTCTCCCAAAGTTCTTATGTTGAAGTTCTAACCCCCTGCATCTCAGAGTGTGACTGTTTTTGGAGAAAGGATCTTTAGAGAGGTTATTTAAGTTAATTGAGATCATTAGGGTGTGTCTTAATCCAATATGACTGTTATCCTTATAAGATGAGGAAATTAGGACACAGACATACACAGGGGGGAAGACCACATGAAGAATGGAAGGTGATCATCCAAAAGCCAAGGAGAAGGGCCTCAGAAGAAATCAACTCTGCTGACACCTTGATCTTAGACTCTTAGTCTCCAAAATTGTGACAAACTAAATTCTTATTGTTTAAACCATTCAGTCTGTGATACTTTGTTAGGGTAGCTCTAGCAAACTAAGGCAATTGGTATCTAGGTTAAAGTCCTACTGCTTTTCTCCTTGCCTAGACCCTATGAAATCTTTTTTTTTTTTTTAAGATTTTATTTATTTCACAGAGAGTGATCACAAGTAGGCAGAGGGGCAAGCAGAGAGAGGGGGAAGCATGCTCCTGCTGAGCAGAGAGCCCGATGCAGGGCTCAATCCCAGGACCCTGAGACCATGACCTGAGCTGAAGGCAGAGGCTTTACCCCACTGAACCAGCTAGGCACCCCGACCCTGTGAAATCTTAATGATATTTAAATATTGCTTACAAAAGGGTTAATTTTACTTCGTTTTCTCATTTTTCACATAGGATAGTAAATACTATTCTCTCCCCAATTAGTCTCAGAGCCAGAACATTCAAAGTAGTTTTATGGGAAATATAGTAATGAGTTGTTCTAACTTAAAGTGGCTTAAATTTTAACTTGGTGCTATGCCAAAATTTTCTGCCTTTATGCATATAAGAATAGAAGATTAGGAATTCAAAGTACATTTATAGAGTCTGTCATGGGAGATTTTTTTATTATTTCAGAATTTGAGCTGAGTAGCCGAAGCGAAAGACAATGAATATTGATTCTGTTGAGACTACATTTTTCACCTAATTTATATTTTTGTAATTTTCAGTTGAAGTACATCACACACATAGGAATGTATACAAGCCGTAAGTGTACATATGATGAATTTTACCAAGTGAGCATACCTGGGTAGTTATGTTCATACATACTCATTCAGCTGAAGAAGATTTCCAACATCTCAAGAGCCCCTAGAGCCCTCTTCTAGTTTTACACCATACCCGAGTCTAACCACTACACTGGCATCTGACACTAGAAATTATGTTGAGATAGTTCAATTTAATATCAATGTAATCCCATAGTATATGTTTTTCTGATTCTCTCTTTTTCCCAAATGTATATATAATTTTCTATTATGACAATACTTCACAGTGAATTTATCCTTCCTAATATAGGTGAACTTGGGGCTTTTTTAAACAATGGTAGTATAACAAATCTGGTAAAAATATTTTGGTGAAATATGAATTAATTTCTATTGGAGGTATACCCAGAGAAAAAAATTGTTGGGTCCATAGATTATATACTCAACTTCAATAAATACTGCCAATCACTTTTCCAAATTGTACACCAATTTACACTGGCACCAGTAGTATTATGAAAGTTAGAGTTGCCACACATCTCCACCAACTCTTGATACCTTCTACCTTTTTCTCTTCAGACATTCTTGTGGCATGTAATTGTAACCATTACAGTTTTAGTTTGTATTTCTTTAATGACTAATTGAGTTAATCATCCTTTCTTATGTTCCTTGGCAATTGGATATACTCTTTTGAGAAGTACTTCTTGTTTTTTTTTTGTTTGTTTGTTTGTTTTTTCAAAATTGTTGTAGCGGATTGCCTGTATTTCCTTATTTCCTCATAGGCTTTTGGTTTTTTGTGTCTGGTATATTCTTGGTATGACTTTTCATTGGGTGTATGTATTATAAATATCTTTTTTCTTATATTCTATACCTTCTATTTATATCCTTTTAATAGTGTTTTTTAAGAAGAAAAGCTCTATTTTGACACATTCAGTTCTTTTTTTCCTTTTTTATTAGACTACCTTTTATCTTTGTCTACTTTAAGGTCATAAAGATGTTCTGTTTTCTTTTTTATTTTTTTATTTTTTACAAAATGCTTAATTGTTTTACCTTCCATATTTATATCTGCAGTCCATTTGAACTTAAATTTTGTATGCTGTGACTAGAGATCAAGATTCACCTTGTTTATAAATGAGTATACAATTATCCCAGGACCATTTATTAAATAGAAAATCCTTGCTGTGCTCAGCACTAACAGTTTTGACATGAATTAAGTTACAATATTTGTGTGTCTGGACTCTCTTCTGCTGTATTGTCCTGTTGGTCTGCCCTTAATTCATAATACACTGTTTTAATTAGAATAGGTATATCATATCATACGTCTGAAGAGATGGTATTAATGAATATTTCAACTGTGTTCTATTTCTTCAAGAAATTATTCCTGGCTATTTGAATTCCTATATGTGTTAGAGTCATCTTGCAAATTTAAAAACAAGGAAACATTGATTTATTTTTTTCTTAATTTGTAACAAAGTGTTGTAGATTTTCTTAAAGTTTGGTGAATCTTTTCTTAAATTAACTTCTAGGTGTTTAATATTTTATAATTAAAAAAAAAAAAAACAACTCCACAAGGATGCCTGGATGACTTAGTCAGTTAAGCATCTGCATTGGGCTCAGGTCATGATCCTGGGGTTCTGGGATCAAGCCCTGGGATGGGCTTTCTGCTGGGCAGGAGTCTGCTTATCCCTCTCCCTTTGCCCCTTCCCCTGAACACTTTCCCCCTCATGCATCCTCACTTTCTCTCTCTTTCAAACAAACAAATAAAATCTTAAAAAAAAAAAACAAAAACTACAACTCTGTTGAGGTATAATTTGCATAGGAAAAAATGCATCAGTTTTAAACATACAGCTTGATATGTTTTGACAAATATTTATATACTCTACCATTACAATGTTAACCAAACAAACAAGGTTATATTGCAACCTTTCCCATTCAGTCCTTAACCCTATTCATATACCAGGGTAAGGACTGATTTGCTTTTTGTCACAATAGATTAAACTTGTCTTCTTAAGAGTTTTATAAAAATGGAATCAAGTACCATGTATTTATTTGTGTCTGGCTTCTTTTGTTTAACATTTTTTGAGATTTTCCCATCCTATTGCATGTTATCAGTAGTTCATTTCATATTTTTTGCAGTTTTATTACATTAAATGTATATATCACAATGTGTTCATGCTATCACCTGTTCATTGACTTTGTGTCCAAATTTTGGTTCTTGTAGGTAAAGGTGTTATGAATCCACAACTATATATCTTTTATGTATATAAGTTTTCATTTCTCTTGGATAAGTACTATGAGTGGAGTGGCTGAGTCATATGATAAACTTATATTTATATGAAACTGACAAACTTTTTCTTATATAGCTGTACCATTTTGTATTACAAGTAATGGTTGAAAATCCATGTTGCTCCACATCCTCACCAAGACTTAGCATGATCAATCCTTTTAATTTTAACTATTCTAGTAGGTACATAGTAGTATTTCCTTGTAGTTTTAAGTTACATTTTTCTGATAACTGATGAGGTTGAGCATATAGTTAAATTGCTTGTTAGTCATTCGTGTGATTTTGTGATGTTTTGTTCAAAAGCTTTTTTCCAATTTGGGCAGTCAATCTTCTTTTATTGAAATGTATAATTTTATTACATATATGTTTTGGAAGTATTTTCCCAAGTTTGTGGACTATCTTTTTATTTTCTATGTGATATTTTTTCTAAACCACAGATTTCAATTTAATGAAGTATAGTATTTTTTTATTTTATGGTGTAAGATTTTGGTATCCTATCTAAAATATCTTGGTTAGACTTCTATATTTCCTTCTAAAAGTCTTATTTTTTTCATTTTTATAAACATATGTAAATAATACAGTGAAGTCAGTTTTAGCATATGTTTTAAGGTAAGGAAAGAAGTTCATTTATTTTATATATTGATACCCAGTTTTTTCCAATACTTTTTGTTGACCATAATATATTTTTTCCATTGAATGACCTTAGAACAATTCTTTTGGACTTCAGCTAATGTATGCATGGTCCATTTTTAGACCACTGTCTCTTGATTACTGCTGTCCATTGTAAGCCTTGAAATCAAGTAGTATAAGTCCTCCAAAGTTTTTGTATTTCAAAATATTTTGGCTATTCTAGATCTTTTGCATTTCCATAAAACTTCAAAATCAGTTTGTTGCTCTTTATGTTTAAAAAGTTGGTTATGATTTTGATTGGGGCTGCTTTGAATCTAGAGATTACTTTGGGAGGAAACAGGCATCTTAAAAATATTTATTCTTTTGATTCACGAACATGGTATCACTTCATTTATTTAGGTCTTCTTTAATTTCTCTCAACAGTGTTTTGTTCCTTTCAGTGTATGTGTCATGCACAACATGTATCCCTAAGTATTTCAGGGGTATTTTTTGATGTTACTATTAGTGGCAATTTTTAGATCAATTTACATTTTTTCAATTACATAGAAATACAGTTGACTTTTTTGTACATTGACTTTATAGTCTAGAATCTTACCAAACCCACTTAAGCATTCTAGTAGCTTCTTTGTGGATCTCTTAGGATTTTCTAAATAAATGAACATGCTGTTAATCATGCTGTTAATAATCATCAACTTAAGACAGTTTTACTTCTTCTGTTTCAATCTTAAATCCTTTTATTTATTTATTTATTTTTTTTTTTCTTGCCTGCTGCAGTGACCAGGATCACTATTATTTTGGGGCTTTCTGTATTTGCAGTGCAAGTCTCTCCAACATTCTGCCCCACAAATTCTAGCCAGTGTTTCCTCCCCCAACCCAATTTCTGTCTCCTCAAATCTATAAGAATGCCAGGCTCTATTTGGTTTCCTGTCACTGACCCAGAAACTATCACCAGATACTAAGCTAGTGCATTTATAGAGCTTATCTTGCTTGTTTGCTCTGTCTTAAGGATCACAGTCATGCTCTGCCTGTTGTCTAGTGTCTGAAAACTTACTGTTTCATATATTTTGCTTCGTTTTTCTAAGTTTTTTTTTCAGCATAACAGTATTCATTGTTTTTGTACTACACCCAGTGCTCCATGCAATCCGTGCCCTCTCTAATACCCACCACCTGGTTCCCCCAACCTCCCACCCCTCCTGACCTCTTCAAACTCTTCAGATTGTTTTTCAGAGTCCATAGTCTCTCATTGTTCACCTCCCCTTCCAATTTCCCCCAACTCCCTTCTCCTAACTCCCCATGTCCTCCATGCTATTTGTTATGCTCCACAAATAAGTGAAACCATATGATAATTGACTCTCTCTGCTTGACTTATTTCACTCAGCATAATCTCTTCCAGTCCCATCCATGTTGCTACAAAAGTTGGGTATTCATCCTTTCTGATGGAGGCATAATACTCCATACTGTATATGGACCACATCTTCCTTATCCATTCGTCCGTTGAAGGACATCTTGGTTCTTTCCACAGTTTGGCGACCATGGCCATTGCTGCTATAAACATTGGGGTACAGATGGCCCTTCTTTTCACTACATCTGTATCTTTAGGGTAAATACCCAGTAATGCAATTGCAGGGTCACAGGGAAGCTCTATTTTTAATTTCTTGAGGAATCTCCACACTGTTTTCCAAAGAGGCTGCACCAACTTGCATTCCCACCAACACTGTAAGAGGGTTCCCCTTTCTCCACATCCCCTCCAACACATGTTGTTTCCTGTCTTGCTAATTTTGGCCATTCTAACTGGTGTAAGGTGATATCTCAATGTGGTTTTAATTTGAATCTCCCTGATGGCTAGTGATGATGAACATTTTTTCATGTGTCTGATAGCCATTTGTATGTCTTCATTGGAGAAGTGTCTGTTCATATCTTCTGCCCATTTTTTGATATGATTACCTGTTTTGTGTGTGTTGAGTTTGAGAAGTTCTTTATAGATCCTGGATATCAATCTTTTGTCTGTACTGTCATTTGCAAATATCTTCTCCCATTCCGTGGGTTGCCTCTTTGTTTTCTTGACTGTTTCCTTTGCTGTGCAGAAGCTTTTGATTTTGATGAAGTCCCAAAAGTTTATTTTGGCTTTTGTTTCCTTTGCCTTTGGAGACATATCTTGAAAGAAGTTGCTGTGGCTGATATCGAAGAGATTACTGCCTATGTTCTCCTCTAGGATTCTGATGGATTCCTGTCTCACGTTGAGGTCTTTTATCCATTTTGAGTTTATCTTTGTGTACGGTGTAAGAGAATGGTCGAGTTTCATTCTTCTACGTATAGCTGCCCAGTTTTCCCAGCACCATTTATTGAAGAGACTGTCTTTTTTCCACTGTATATTTTTTCCTGTTTTGTCGAAGATTAACTGACCATAGAGTTGAGGGTCCATATCTGGGCTCCCTACTCTGTTCCACTGGTCTATGTGTCTGTTTTTATGCCAGTACCATGCTGTCTTGGTGATCACAGCTTTGTAGTAAAGCTTGAAATCAGGTAACGTGATGCCCCCAGTTTTATTTTTGTTTTTCAACATTTCCTTAGTAATTCGGGGTCTCTTCTGGTTCCATACAAATTTTTGGATTATTTGCTCCAGCTCTCTGAAGAATACAATCAGTGGCTTTCTTATACACTAGCAATGAAAATACAGAAAGGGAAATTAGAGAATCAATTCCATTTACTATAGCACCAAGAACTATAAGATACCTGGGAATAAACCTAACCAAAGAGGTAAAGGATCTGTACTCGAGGAACTACAGAACACTCATGAAAGAAACTGAAGAAGACACAAAAAGATGGAAGACCATTCCATGCTCTTGGATCGAAAGAATAAACATTGTTAAAATGTCTATACTGCCTAGAGCAATCTATACTTTTAATGCCATTCCAATCAAAATTCCACCGGTATTCTAAGTTTTTTTTAAAGGTAGTAGGGAATATCCAGGCTTTGTTACTCCTAATGTCCTGAAGCAAAATTTCCTTTGTATTTCTTTGAGATGCTTTAATTTCAAACAGTATATGCCTGGGTCTTTCTATTTTATTCATTACGGCAATCTCCGTCTTTTAATAAGACGCTTTGGTATACTTACATTTAGAGTGAAGACTTATATGGTTGAGTCTCAGTCTACTCTCTAGCTATTTATTCTTTACTTGGTTTCTGTGTTTCTCTCTTCTATTATACCTATTTCCTGTCTGCTTTTCAAGTATTTGTGGTATTCCATTCCTTCTCTTCTACTGTCATTAGCTTTACCTTTGATACTTGGTATTTTGCTTTTACTGTACAGTTATTATTAGTATTAAAATGTGTTTCCTTAATTTATCACTGTCTAACTAGAATTATTATTTTAGCACCACACATGTCAAATAAGAATTTTACATTATAATTCAGTTTTACTGTGTTTTGTGCTATTCTTGCCCATGTCTTAATTCTACACATGTTATGAAGTCCATACTCTGATTTTTTGCTTTAGTCAATTGACTTAAAAGTATTTAAGAACACAAAAATTGCCTGTTTTTAAATTAACATATAATGTATTATTTGTTTCAAGGGTACAGGTCTGTGATTCATCAGTCTCACACAACACTCAGTGCTCACTACAACACATACCCTCCACAAATCTATCACTCAGCCAACCCATCCCTTCCACCCCTTCCCCTCTAGCAGCCCTCAGTTTGTTTCCTGAGATTGAGAATTATTTATGGTATGTCTCCCTCTCTGGTTTCATCTTGTTTCATTTTTTCCTCTCTTCCCATTGATCCTCTGTCTTATTTCTTAAATTATGCCTATACGTGAGATCATATAATAATTGTCTTTCTCTGATTGACTTATTTCACTTAGCATAATACCCTCTAATTCCATCCACACTGTTGCAAATAGCAAGAATTCTTTTTTTTTTTTTTTTTTTTGGATGGCTGTGTACTCACACAGTGATCATTTTCAGTGATATTCTTTTTTCTTCCTATGGATCCTTAATTTCATTAACTTGCAACTCCCTTCAGTTGAAAAAAAACTTTTTTTTTTTTTGGCATTACTTATTGGATTGATCTGATAATAAATTTCCTCAGCTTTCACTTACCTTAAAAAAAAAATCCTTTTTTGCTTTCATTTTTGAATGATATTTTTGCTAGATATTGAATTCTGGATCGACAGATTTTTTTTTCTAAATTCTGCATTTTAAAGAAATGACCCTGTTACCTTCCAATCTCCATTATTCCTAAGGATTAGTCAGTTGCTATTTTTATTCTTGTTCCTCTTATTATAATATACCTATTTTCTTCTATTTCTGTTTAAAATTTTGCTTTTCTTCAGTTTTCAGCATCATTGACTTGATGCGCATAAATGTGTTTTCTTTTTAATTTATTCATCTAAAGTTTTGCTGAATCTTCCAGATTTTTGAATTGATGTCTTTCATTAACTTAGGAATATCTTTACCCAATATTCTTTTTAAGTATCTTTTCAGCCTCTTCCTCTGTCTTCTTTCCTTCTGAAACTATAATTACATTGTGTATTAGGATGATTTTTTTTAGAGATTACCAGAACTATGTATTCTATTAATCTCCTCCAATGATTTTCTTTTTAATTTCAGTTATTTTGTTTTTTATTTCTATGATTTCCATTTGCATCTTAATTTAAGTTGTCATTATTCCACCATTTACATATATCTTCCTGAAAATGCTGTGTCAGATGTATCCTAATACTTAAGAGTCCTTGCTAATTTCAACATCTATGTTTTCTGTGGTTCCATTTCTGTTGATAGATTTTTCTCTTAACTATTAACCAAATTTTCTGTCTCTTCACCTATTCAGTAATTTTTAAAATGTTATCCTGCACATCAAGGATGCTATTTGGTAGGAACTCTGGATTATGCTGGGGGTTTTTGTCTGTGTAATTTATTGTTTGTTTACTAATCAGATAAATAACCAGCAGAGAACCTCAACTTTCTGGAATCTTTGTTTCAATCTTTGTTAGGATATGTCATTTTTAAATTTTGCCCTTAAGATATAGGAAAGTCTTTAAAGACCGCCAGAATAAACTCTTTATAATAAGAAGGTTAAATGTATGGCCTGAAGAAATTTTACAGAGAATTCCTTTTCTGTGGTTATTTTTAAGAGATATTTTTTAAATTTAATTTTTTTTTCTGTGATCCATAATTCATTGTTTAGGGCAAATCCCTTAGTCTTTAGAAATAATACTGACTTCTAAGTCATGAAAATCCAGGTTATTTACCAAGACCTTACAACTTGACAGAGCTTGAACTTCACACTCTGTCTTCTTTCATTGTGCAGCTGCTGAAATCTCAGATCAGGTATTTCCATTTGTTTACCTTGGTATAACTGGAGTTTTTTCTGATGCATGAAGAGTTCAGGTATGATCAAAAGATTTAGGGAGAATTTATGTGCTAATTTTAGGACCCCCATCTATTTGTGGCTACTTTCAATTCTCTTTTTTTTTTTTGACTCATCAGTACCTACAAGTCTTATCTCTTTCTACTGCTGCATTATCTTGTCTTGTCATGGTTAGGCTGCTTTCTGAATGCTAATTTTTTTTATCTGTCTCTAAATGAATCTTCAGTCTATTGTGGGGTTTGCAGATGACTCTACTGGTTTCAGATATTTATTTCCCCATTTTCATATAAATTGAAATATGTAGTGTTTGTTGTCTTCTATTATACTGTAATCAAGAGTAATAGGAAGTTTTGCATTCTCTCTATTGATTAGTATATGTTACTGGAGGACGTATGGAGAGATTAAAATGTGTGTAGTTTTTTTTTTTACACTATATAAACATGGAATTATATTTAGAAAATACCTGAATGTCCAGAAGCAAATAGAAAAACAGAAACCATTATCTTCCCAACATAAATGTCCAGGGGATAGGGAAAAGATTTCTGATTGAAGGTAGCATTGCAAAAATTAAAAGCTACTTCCTGTCTAGAAGTTACATCCAGCCAATTTAATAAACCAATTACAGAGGGATAACATGTTCATTATTGATGTAGGCACTTTAAGAAATAAGAAGAAATGCAGTAACTGTATTTTTTTGCCCATACTTTTCCAACAAAGAGCACTTTCACATCACTGGGTCCAACTCTGGCAAGGTCTCAGAATCTAGACAACAGAAGAAGACACAGAACTTAAAGGGTTCTATTTTTCAGGACCTTTTTCACCGCTTGCTTTTTTTGAGAAAATCCAGTATGGCTTGCCTCTCTGCCCACGCCCAGATGAGGTGCTTGCTCCAGATATGGAAGCTGCCAGGGTGACTCTGTTCTCACCATCTGAGAGCTTGGAAACAGACAAAAGATATGGGAAGGGCTTTAGGACACAAAGAGTTGACTTTATGAAGTGCTTACTTGTGGAACAAATGAGGGCATGAATTTATATTCAAAAACTGTCCCAAAATGAACAGATTCAGAAGCTATGTGGATGAGCTTTTT
>NW_022631006.1:14752173-14879750 GCF_010015895.1 Lontra canadensis
CTGAAGACCCCAACTAAATTGGAACTACATCATTTCCAATTAGGGAATCAGTATCCTAGTAAACCATCCTATCTGAGAGGGTTGAATATATTGCCCAGTGCCTACTCTTCTTTTTGTGGGCTAATGCATGTGCTAGAAAATATTTATGAATACAGAAGAATTAACATAAAAAAGAAACATAAAACATAGCTCCTACTTAAAGAAAACAAATTAGTATGGGAGATAAGACAGTCATACAAAGGCAAATACTAATATGAGTTACTAATACAAAGGTTTAAGAAGCAGTATGAATAAGGGTCAAATAAAAGTAGAACTGACAGAAGTTACACATTCAGAGAAGATTTTCTGAACTGACTCAAGTGAAGATTTTCTATCATTGTGGCTCTAGTCAGACATCTATTCACCAGTTCTGGGGCTATTCAGAAGTATAGATTAAGTACAATTTATAATGGGCTGTCCAAGTATTTCAGTCTAAAAGACCTGATAACCAATTAGTCATGATCAAAAATCTCTATGGTGAGATCATTCTTACCATCAAGGTAGAAACCCAGTAAGTATACCAATTTCATCATCTCTTAACAGAATCTCTTAGCAAAGAGAACACCCACTATGTTTCTTGACAAAGATGTTCTTGCCCCTTTCACCAAATATTTTTCAACATCTTGGTGAAAACAGTATCATCTGGGTCTTCTACAGAGAAAAAGTGAGGGGGTAAGTATTAGGTTGTGGTCACAACTCATAAATCTATTTCAGCATTCCTATCTTTGCAATGTATTTAACTTTTGGGGGGAAATAATTATAATTACTTACCCAGTTCCAGACAGGTAACTAGAATGCCCTTCTCCTTTATAAACAGGAATTCTATTTTATTTCTGCTAATGGTAATCTGCAATGGGAAAAAAAAAAAGAAAGATGACTATTTTTAGCCTCATTATAACTTAAGGTGACCAATGAAATATCAGCAGAGTAGTCATTGGGTAGGCTTATTAAGAAAACTCTTTAAAGGATAACTGACTTATCCAGTCAGTAGTTTACTCTGTGATTATTGATTACCGGAGTTCAGGGGTCAGTCAAGAATTTGGAAAGAATTTATATGCTCTCAGTCTGAGCTCAACTGGGACCTCTTATTTAGTGTGAGTGGTCCAAAGGGAATGTATTAAGACATCCAGGCAGAAGCTGCAGGACTTATGATTTAGCCTCAGAATTGCTGAAGGTAACTTGTGTTGTATTCTGTTGGTTAATATGTCCATAAAGCTAGTGCCAGCCAGTTCAAGGCAAGGAGGGAGAAGACTTCATGCCTTACTTAGAGGAGTAGCAAAGAACTTTTAGCCATCTTTATTACAGGTGTTCTTTTTTTCACCTTTTCCCCAGAAATCCTTATAGGGGTAAAAATGATCTGCATACTATAGATGGATATGAAAACTAATTTAGAAACAGACAAAACAAGTCAAATTTTAGCCAAGCATAAAAGGAGTCTCATTACAAAAAGAAACACAAAGCAAGAATTCAAACTCCTATCAAACATTATTGTGAAGGCTTTGTGGACTAGGAGGGGAGGTATAAACTGTTAAATACCTAACAGACCTTAAAACTCATGTTCTTTAAGGACCCCCAAATTGGGCAAGTCATATCCAAACTAAGAATAATGACCTACATCAGACATTTCTCAAATCTCTGAATAGGAACTCTTGAGTTTACTATAGTATGGTCGTCAGGGACCATGGTGCCTCCATACACACAGCATGGAGCCACCTGGCGCTGAGACACCCAAGTCCTGGTGACTGAACACAGGACCTTACTGTTCTCCTACCAAAGTTCACACAGACATTCCAGCATAGAACCCACTTTGGAAGTTTTGGTTTTTCCTGCTAAGGGAACTCTGATTAAATAGATCTCTCACCACTTGATAGTATCTCAGGTTTTTTGTTATTATTGTTGTTTTTGTGGGGGAGAGGGTGTTTGTTTCGGAAAATGGCATAATAAAAATTGGAAAGAGAAAACTAGAATAGGAAACATTCCTTTTATTATTTTTTCTGCCTTTCTTCATTCCTGCTAAATGCAGTGTACACTTAAGAAAAATAAAATGTATGTCCACTATCTGATAAACTTATTTTCCTGAATGGTTCTGAAAATGACCCATATGCCATCTCTTGAGCCCCATTATGACAGACTGCAAACTTTTATGAGACTGTAGTTAGCAGAAGAATCTGAGGCCATAGAATATTAATTCATGAATAAGCACAACAAGATGCCCAGGAATCAAAATAATTGATTTTTGCTCTACTAACTTCACTCTCCTGACAGCAGTGTTTGATCAAATATATGAAACATGATTCATTTAATCACCTTAATATAAGGGATTTGAGCTTACGTTTCTTCATTAGATTTAAAAAATTATTCTCTGTAACAATAGATTTTTATTCTGCCTAAGGAATCAACTGCTAATTAGTCTTTTTCCCTCACAATATATAAACATCTTAATTTTTTAAAAAATCAGTATTCAAAATATTTGAAAAACTAATTACATTGAGCTTCTTTTATAATGTTTTTATTAAAAATATTTTCATTTCGATTCCATTATTCCTGCAAGGCATTGGCTTTAATTGATCTAATTTTAATAGTTTCTCACATGATGTATGTCACTGGTTTATATTAACATTCTGTCATCAACTAAATAAATAGCTTCCTTCTTGGTATATTAGTTTCTCTATAGTTAAAATCACATCATAAGTGTACTTGTTTAAAGTTTAGAATTAGGGTTTTTTTTTTTTTAAGATTTTATTTTATTATTTATTTGAGAGAGAGACCGTGAGAGAGAGCATGAGCGAGGAGAAGGTCAGAGGGAGAAGCAGACTCCCCATGGAGCTGGGAGCCCGATGTGGGACTCGATCCCGGGACTCCAGGATCATGACCTGAGCCGAAGGCAGTCGTCCAACCAACTGAGCCACCCAGGCGTCCCTTAGGTTTTTTTTTTTAATACTCAAATGTAAGAAAAGCAAATAGAAATACATGACAAATTTATCAACAGTTCAGAATTTTACCAAAAAATCAATTATAAGAGAATTTATTATTTCCTAGACTTGATTATTTTTCCTTCAGTTGACCTAGATGAAAATTCTGGATGATGTCTACTTATAACTAGTTTTCATTACTTTCATTATTCAAAGGATATTCAAAAGGTTGTAGATTGTCATTAGGAAGAAGTCCTTGCTCCCTTAATACCCCCATAAACTCTGCCGATGGAGAAGATAAAGTACCAGAACAATGACATACAGAAGAGTTAAAAATGGTATTTTAGACTCTGAAACGTCACTTAAAACTTCTCTAAAAAAGTAGACTAAGAACTCTAATAGAATTTTCCCTTTATTAATAAGCCAGTATATACCCCTTCTTTCTATGTCTAGATAGAATAAGAATAATCTTTATTTACATATAAAAAGTATCTTACTAAAGTATAAGGAATCTGTCCAACGATTTATAGGTGCTCACTTAGTTACAGACTTCATTTTGGTCTCACTTGGACAAATATGGCTGGTTATTTTCAATTTCTTTGCTTATATGCTAGGTAGACAATTCATTCTATTACTCAACACAGGATATGGGGGGGAGCTTATTACTGAGAAAATTATCTATAAATTTTGTGATGTGACAGAAAACAATACAGAGTCCATGTCCTCAGAGTTTGTTCATACCATTTCTTAAAGAGAAGAAAATATGCTCCAAAAGCACCTGATACTCTAAACTTTTCATGTTCAGAGTCCACTGATCTTGAATCGAGGTCATCTCTATTAACTACTGTTGGCTATTTTTTCTTTAAAGTTTAGTTTGGTCTCTCAACCTCAACTACTTCATTTTTCTCATGTTTGAACAGACTATACCTTTCATCATACACACTCCACTTATACCTATTTTTTCGT
This sequence comes from Lontra canadensis, assembly GCF_010015895.1. Lineage (NCBI taxonomy): Eukaryota > Metazoa > Chordata > Mammalia > Carnivora > Mustelidae > Lontra > Lontra canadensis. The sequence goes on from NW_022631006.1 coordinate 14,756,091, forward strand.
TCATACTTTATACTTCCAAGCTAATTTTAAGGTCAAACTGTATCTTCAAGGTAGATGTCAGCTTAAGTGTTTTTTTTTCTTTACCTTTCTAGTTTAAATTAGGTGGACCTCCTATATTTTTAATGTCCTAGCACTCAAAACATTTTTTACATCATCTGTTTGCAATGCATATATCCCAAACAAAACTAGAAGCTTCCTGAAACAAACATGTTTTTGTATATGACAAAAATAATATAATGACAACACACATATAATATGAAAGATGGGGTCTCTTCTATACACCATCTGAAATCATGAATCTTGTAATTGGCCAATGAAATAAGTGAAGGGCTGATAGCCCAAAACGGGAAGTTCAGAAGGGCACTGTTTGTAAGTAATTCATCTATAGATTGTATGTATATGGGCTTGAATGAATAACAACCTCACACTCTTCCTTACCCCTGCAAAAATAAACAAACAAACAAACAGCAAAAATCTCATTTCCTGAAAAACAGCTTCTAAATTATTAGTTCCATATGACAGGCCTAAAAAATGGCATAGGGACAAAAATAATATAAGAGTTTGAATATATCTAACAACTAAACTGACTAGTCTTAGGATGCCACCTCCCCACAAATATATTAATGTCATTGATTCATCATACACAGCAAGGTGTTTTCAGAAAAAAATATTAATTACCACTTATAATGATAGGTATAGCAGTGGTTGCCACTTTGCAAGATGTGGCTGGGTTGCCTTGTGTCTAGGATTCTCCCTGATTCAGCCACAGGGACTTTAGATGATAGACAGTTTCTATGTAAAAATTATAGTCTTTTCAAAAGTACTAAAGAAAAAAAAAAAAGGCACTGACCCAAAGAGAGTTTTTCAAAATTTATAAATTTGTTTCTCCCAGGGGATTTTGCTAATTTTCCCATCAGATAATGACAGTTATATCCTATAAAATAAAACAAATTACTCCTGTCGGTATTATAATAAACCAGTTAATATTGAGTACTTTTATGAGGTAAGAACTGAAAAACAAGTTCTTCTTGAAAACATTGGATGAAATATTAATTTATATCATTGCAAAGATAATTTATAGTTTATAGTGTAGAAATCTATATCAAGTTTTCTTAGTTACAATTGAATATTCCATAATCATGACTGGCTACATAATTTGTGGAGCTAAGTGCAAGAGGAAAGTGTTGGGCCCCTTCCTCAAAATTATTAAAACTTTCAAGGCAGTGACAGCAGACCATGAAATCAAGCAAAGGACACTGTGTGACTGAAAAGATTATATGTATTGGCTATAATTTAGAGTTTTATATCAATTACCTTACCATATACATAAAATTACAAATAAAAATCCTTCATCTTCCAGAAGAACAGGCACAGCTATCAGCATTTGCACACAAAGACACTGTAGCACAGAAAAGCATGATCTAGCTAAAGCTTCCCAAGCAGTCAGCAGGAGTACTCGGGCAATAACTTATGTGTCCTAACTCCAGTCTTGCTCTCTGTTTACTTTATCAGATTTCGTCTCCAAATCGAACTCCAATTTCAACAAATGGCAAAGACATTTATGACCAATATACACGGCTTCCCCTCAAAACATCACCTCTGGAGTCAGTTCTAGGAATTTAATTGTATGAGACAAACAACAACTGTTACTTTTGTGAATTACTTTTTTGCACCATTCAGAGTCCAAAACATTGCAGGATTCAGGAAATGAGAAAACTCATAAAGCAGCAACTCTCTTCTATCCAGTGCTGCTGAGAGATGCAATTAATAAAAATGGAGAGACTCAACAGCCTAGCAGCACCCAAAGTAATAACTCCTTTTATGAATATGAGGCATAGGTCCCAGGGTATCTTGAGGCAGGTTTCTGCTCTATTGATCACATTGTCAGACAACACATTTCATATCATTGAACACGTCCTATTTCAGGAGACGTGGGAAAGGGACACTGGAGGAAACATAAATGTCAAAAGAAATAGGAATGCCTGTGAACCTCAGCACATGTTTCTTGGATTAATAAAGGTGATCTGGCTTGGGAAGCCAGTCCCAGGAGTGATCAGAAATTAGAAAAGCATCTATAGCTGGTAAAATACTTGAACATATGCTAAATATAGACAACACAGCATGAAAGTCCAAGCTATTACAAGTATTCATTTCCTGGGGACTACCAGGAAGCTATCAATTTCTCATTCTTGCTTTCATGCATTTGGCAGTTTCTTATGTACCAGGTTATATACATAGCCACACTGATTCCTATGGTATAAGTCATTCTGTTCATTGTATGCAGGTATAGATTCAATGCAATTGTCAAGTTATTCTGTGCCCTGCCTCCACAAATTTTCCCCCATTATCAGCAAGTTAAAAGTCAAGAGATTTCATCAGGTAGTTATTAAAAGGGAAGAATCCTTGGCATGACAACCAAATTCTTTTCAGTAATTATCTTTTTAAACCGGTGAACAGAAAGTTCCCTGATTCCTACACTCTCTTTTTAAGGCCCCTAACCTAGCTCTCTCTCCTTTCTTAATCCCTAGGTGGACCCTCCATTCTTTTAACTGAAAAGCAGGAAGGGCATTTGTTGGGGCACAGACATTTCTAACCATGAAAGGCCATTCCAGGTGGAAACATTTCTTTGTCATTCAGAGATCCTTTTAGTTTGACTAAGTCCCTTTTAGAGAATCAGAAAATGTATTGAACACCTACTAGCTGCTTGATGTACATTATTTCTAGATGTTTATAAGCACTACCCATGAAAATACCATTCACACTGCACAAGCTAAGTGGAATGGAGATAGATTTTGGACATAAAGATGTGAAGCAAGAGATGTAGTTTTCAGCTATGAGGATTCAGGAAGACAACCTGGGGCAGCTGGGTGGCTCAGTCGTTAAGCCTCTGCCTTAGGCTCAGGTCATGATCCCAGGGTCCTGGGATTGAGCCCTGCATCAGATTCCCTGCTCTGGAAGCCTGCTTCTCCCTCTCCCACTCTTCTGCTTGCGTTCCCTTTCTTTCTGTGTCTCTCTCTCTGTGTCAAATAAATAAATCTTTAAAAAATTTTTTTTAAATAAAGGAAGACAACCTAAACTAGCAGTACTCAATTTCCTGAAATGGGTGAAACTGTGGGTGAAATTACAGGTTAAATCCCCCTTAATACATGGGGATTTAAAGAGTTAAACACAGTTTCAAAATTTTCTCTTTTTCCTTTTGAATTAAATTAGGTAAAACATGTGTCCCCTCTGTAAGACGTAGTCTTTGATTACATCTATTACAGAACAAGTATTACTGTATTGTGCAAATTTCTTTTCATATCTCTCACTGTTTTTTTGAGATTCACATTGATACTTTATTTGCTTAAAACCTAAACATTGTCAGTTAAGAAGAAATTTACTCTAGTGTATAAATCCTGCCATTTAAATTCTAGGGTTCTTTTTTTCTTTTTCTTTTTCTTTAGCCTTGGTTAAATTTTATCCAAGAAACAATAAATATATATGTATTTAAAAACATGAACCATGAGAGAATAAAATAGGAAATCAAGAATGATTTAAGTTTTTGTGGGCGTTGCCTTTTTTTTTTTTTTTTTTTAAGTTCCTAAAAGACTGTCACAGGATAAAAGAATCACTGGCTCCAGGTCTCTTTGAGATAATAAGTGATGAAATTAAAAAGACAAACAAAATAATAAAACATACCTTGGATGCGGGGCAGGGAATGGTGTTATGTGACCTTGTTTTAGGGTATGGTTTTCATCTTGCAAGAAGGCTTCTTTTCTGGAGGGCTCTCTGGTTCCTCCCCTTCTTCTTTGAAGCTGTAGGCCAACACTTCCCTTTGCTTTTCACGGGGTTTGGTCTCACTATAGCCTTTAGCCTGGGTTTGGGCATTTTCTTTTCTTTTCTTTCAGGTTTGGACTTCTTAACCATGTTTTTGCTTTTCTTCTTTTGAACTGCCAAAGTCACTATCATCATCATCTAACAGGAAATCTTCCATTGCTGCCGGAATCTTTCTCTTTTTCTTTACTGCTCACATATTCCATGAGCATCTCTCTCTGATTGGAAGCTGCTTTAGAAGCTGCCTGCTGTTGCTGGTACACATTTTTATGATCTTCTTTTTCATCTTTACTGGCCTCTGCTGAGTGAAAATCATCCTTCTCCGTCTTCACATCTTTTTCTTCGGAGTCCTCACTATCTTCCTGTGGATTCTTTCCAGATTACCTCTTATTTTTAGCTTCTCAGGAAGATGACCAGATTTTCTTAGCTGGAGGGCCCAAATCTCTTTCCATAATCTTCATAGGCATCATCAGATTCCTGATCTTTCTATTTCTGACAGGCCAAGACCTGTGCACTATCAGATCAGGAACGTGTCAAACAGACAAAAACCAGGATTCCCCCTACCCTGTGTGCTGGCCTCCCCTCAAAGTCTGCCAGTGGGCAAAAACCCAAGCTACTGGCTTCTAAAACTCTGCTGCTTCTTGGTTCAGGATCCCTTAATCAGACAAGCTCCCCCGCCTATTCCTCTGTCTCTTCAAAATGCCATATCTGTCTCTTTCTATTAGACTGTATACCCGTTGAAGGAAAAACATATGCTAATTGTTCTTCTGTCCCCAGAACCTACCATATTATATAGCAAATCAAATCTGTAACAACAATTTTAATAATATATTACGTTTTTGCATCATATTAGACATTGTGTTAAATGCCCAGTGTTCATAAAGCTAGTTCATCTTCATGATAACCCAATGATTTCAATATTTGTTAGTATTTCCATTTTAATAATGGGAAAATGAGGCTTATAATCACATACACTGAATTTAGAGTTTTGTTTCATAGGCTAATCAAAAACCACAAGCCCCTGCCTAGTTAAAAGCCCAAGTTTAGCTTCCCTTCAATTTTAGCAAGCAGCCATCTGATTACTGAGATGTAAATAAGAAAAGACTCAGGCTCCTGTGAGGGTCTCTAGGGTACAGTACACACCAGCAGGTTACGTCATGGATGCTTAGTTGGAGCAACAGCCTCTCTTGAATGTGGAACATGGCCGCTCTGATAACTGACAGTCGGGAGTTCTTCATGCTATTGAAAAAGCAACTCACCCACACCAGAAGTTCTTAACATACCAGTTTTATATAACATGTTTTCTCCTATGTCAAAGAACAGAAGAGGTATAGGTGTGTATTTGTATCTTTGTGTCTTGTTTCCTTTAGATTCTCCCTACATATAGAACCATATAGCTGGGCTTTTTTTATTGTCATCCTGAAGTCTTTCAGTTTTAAACGCTTCTCTTTGAATTTCTACTTCAGTAGAAAGGGACCAATTAACCAGTGGATGTATCGTTTATTTTGCTATACATTCTTCTACAGTAACTAGTGTCTTATTTTCTCATTCTCTTTTCCATACGTCAACCAGAAGAGGAGAAATATTCTGCCTTTACCCCTCCTTTCTGTCTCTACCCGTTGCTACCTACCTCTCCAAAAGGAGGAGACGCTGAAGTGACTGGTCAGAGCTAAGTAGTGAACATAACATGAAAGCCCCCAACCATAAGCAGCCTTCTGCTTCCAATTCTTTTGCCCAACTGCAGCATTCTCTCTTCTGTGTCAGGAAGTCATGAGGTAGGCACACATTGGACATGGTCCACCAGCCTCTTCCTACTTTCCGTTCCATCTCAGATTGGGGGAGGAAGGGTATGTGTGAAGCATACTTTTCATTCTTAATCCATATGACGTCTAGGATAAAAAAATTCAGAGTTGACTCCATAGACCCCAAAAATGGAAAGGTGTAGGACAGTATACTTTGGCTTTCAGACTAAAGTTTCCTGAAAGAAAAAAAAAGAGAGAGAGAGATCTAGAAAAGCCCTACTTTCATTTGTGTAATATGTTTGTCTGACAATAAATAATTTTGGCCCTTTATTTTTCATTTAGCTATGTTTTTTTTAATATTATCAACCTGAGAAAGGCAGAATAATGAATGATGGGATTTCAGCCCCAAAACCCTACCTTTCATGTTTAACAACTATATTTCTTTCCTCTACTTTACAATACAGCAGAGATAGGGCAAAGAGGTATCCTGAAAAGGTGGAGAGAATTTGAGGAGACAGAAGGAAATCCTTAATTTAACTTCGGACCATGATGTTTCCTGGGGCTCAGCCGCCTACATTCCTTCCTTCCCTGGCTGAAAATGGTAGATGTTAGTAGTTGTCCACCAGTATTCATAATCTCCTTCCAGAGTCTTAGCTGAGTATGTGGCCAATTAACACAGGAGTCCATTTTCCAGGAGCCCTTGTGGCCAAATGACTAAGTTCTAAGCAGCAGTGGCTAAGTGTGCCACTTCTGGATCTTACTCATAAATGAGCAGGTCTGCTCTCTCCTTGGCCCTCTCTTCTTTCCTACTGACTGGCCCATACATACCTGATGGCAGATGCCAGGCATCCAGAAATGAAGGTATATCCTGAGGATGGAAGAGCTTCCCTAGTGGTTATGGACTTATTTTTAACCATTATATGAAAGAGAAGTAAGCTTCTGTAATTCTTAAGCCCTTGTGCCTTGGGTCTTTGGGTTACATTATTTTAGACCATATCCTAACTAATACATGGTAATGAGCTCCTCAGAAACCTGGTTTACTCTCTTTCCCTGTATTTCCTTTCCCAAAAGTACCTGATTACCCAGATTCTGAGTTCATAGTATAGTTTTCAAGATGTCTTTGGATGTGATACATTTGAGAGCTAAATTATAGCTTGTTTTTCTCGATAGAGAGAGATGTATATTCCTTCCTTTCTACTGGGTTCTTTTAAGCTGATGATGCCTTACTGTCATTTTTTTTTTAAGATTTTATTTATTTATTTATTTATTTGACAGACAGAGATCACAAGTAGGTGGAGAGGCAGGCAGAGAGTGGGGAGGGGGAAGCAAGCTCCCCACTGAGCAGAAAGCCCGATGTGGGGTTCAATCCCAGGACCCTGGGATCATGACCTGAGCCGAAGGCAGAGGCTTTAACCCACTGAGCCACCCAGGCGCCCCCTCCTTTCATTTTAAAAATCAAAGATAGTCATATTATTTTTGGTCTTTCTCTTTTTTAACCGTTACCAAAAATAAATGAAAACTTTTGGATATTTATGAGTTCACTTTTACAAATATAAGTACAGAATGATGGATGGTGCCTGACACTCCTCCAGTAACAATTTCAACATGATTTTGTTTTTCCTTTGTAATGCCTGCCTTTACCAGCCTCTCCATAGTGAATGCATTTGCCCTTCTGCAACATTTTTCACTAAAAAGCATAGCAAACATCACTCCAGAGAGCTGCTCAAAGGAAAAAATCCACAGTATAAATTTCCATATGTGGCAGAATCTGTGGAAAATAAGATGATATAATTCAGAGAATCAGGGATTTCAGATTATATAGACCTGGGTTCAGATAGTTCGTTATCTATGAATATTGGTTAAGTTTACCTCTTTAGACCTAAGTTTCTCATCTATGAAAGAGAATAACAATAGTTGCCTTATGCAGATTAAATGAGATAATATATGGAATGTGTAGTTTGTAGAGTGAATAGCACATTGCTGACACATGGTAGCCACTAACTCGCTGTTAATTCTTCCTGCAGTTAATGTTTTGATTCTTTTCTAAATTTATCTTCACAAGTAATTGACAGTCAGTGTATTTGGAAGCAGTGTCAGAAGCCAAGATGTTTGCCTGGTTTAGAGAGAGTGAATGTTTTGTCAAGCCATTGGGGCCTACTCCAAATTCACAAAAACAACACAAAATGCTTACTGAACTGTAGAATGCTAATTATGCACCCTATTTATACTAATCTTACAAAGTCTCATTACCTACAGCAGTCACAATGCATTCATCTCATTTCTGTTTAGTCTGAGAAAATTACAGGAAGGCCTTGTCATTCTTTTTGGAGTTTTCTGTATTTGGTGACATTTCCCCAGCTTGCTGCAAAACAGCAGCTGCAATTAATTACTTTTTGAATCGACTAGAGGACAGCTTGTAAGTTTTCTGCTGCCCTCTGTCAATTCTGGCACAATGAATTCTCTTTTAAACTTGCATTTTACAACTTGCATTTCAAGCATTTCAAAGATTGCAGGGCCTGAATATAAAATGGAAAATGGTGGACCATTTTGTATTTAGTATTTTCAGAACAGCACTATAATGATAATCAGTCAACTCTGGATCCTACTGTTTGCAATGAACAAATATTTTTGCTTTTCAAAAAATCTAAAACCCAGTAGAAATCTCCTAATTGTTGAGGTGACATCATCTTATGCCTCTAACTAAAGATTGCCACCTCTTTGGGCTTGCCTGTGCTGACATCATAATTTTCCAAAGTTTTAATCATCTGAAAATGAAATGCAATAAGCAAAGAAAATCCCAGCCTGAAATTTCTTTTTTTTTTTTTTAAGATTTTATTTATTTATTTTTACAGAGAGAGATCACAAGCAGGCAGAGAGGCAGGCAGAGAGAGAGGAGGAAGCAGGCTCCCCGCTGAGCAGAGAGCCCGATGCGGGGCTCGATCCCAGGACCCTGAGATCATGACCTGAGCCGAAGGCAGCGGCTTAACCCACTGAGCCACCCAGGCGCCCCCCAGCCTGGAATTTCTTGTCAGTAGTATTTACTCAGTAATTGCTAATATTTCCATGTGTTCAAGGCAATGTTAAATGAAATGCCTTGCATTTATTTTGTCCTCAGACTTTCAGGTTGTATACAAGACAGACACATATCACAGAACCTTTTATGTTATGGAAGCCCATTTCCATAATGATATTAAAACAAGGTAAAGGGTGATATCCATAATCAGATAAATGATTCACTGCTAAATCACTTATAAATTATTTTGGAAGGTATTTTTGAATATAGGTTTTACATAGGAAGTCTAATGGTCTTCAAAGTCACTTTAAAACCGAGTGATCATGTTACATTTATAAGAAGACAATATTTGAGATGAGGTCACTGCCTGTCCTCTATGCCCCTGCTCAGCACCTGCCTTGTAGCTGCTCTACGTAAATAGCAAAGAACTCTCAGCTTCACCGATGGTAGAAGCCAGACCAATTGAAACTGACCTCATTCAGAACTTTCTAGACATAAATATTTTGAAAATATGAGGTTCAAAGAATATTGCCAAGTAAATCCACATTGAGAATAAAAAGGATTTATTAAATAAAAAGGTGTTCAAAGTGTGAGAATTTGGTTTCCTACAAATGAGTCAAAAGTCAAAAAAGTAATCACTCTTACTTTTGTTGGTTCAGTCAGTTTATTCTTTTATTTTGATAGTAAGTAGTAAAACAAGATGTTAGAGGATGACTTTGTGTCTCAGGTTGAATGAATTGTCGGTATGATAGTTTATCATGGAGTCAAACATGCCAGATATGTTTTCAAAGTTAGACAGAAAATTGTATAACATCCTATAGGACAAAAAAAAATTATAACCATAGGAATCATTTTCTCTACCAAAAAATCATTTGCATCTCTACTGACCAAAAAAATTGGGTTTAATTTAGTTAATATCTAACTTCCCAGAGTCTGAGACTTAATTATTGGTAAATAGTAAATCAAAAAATGTTACTTTTTTTAGAGTGACAGATGACCTCTGGACAGGTTAGTCAGACAATACTCTGATACTAATTTGAAAAGACACATGGTAATCTTTTTTGCCTTATTTGTAAGTTTTAGAGAACATCCTTCATAAGGAAGTCACTCAGAAAGTTTTGAAATATATTCCCCACGGTCCAGAAACAGAGAGTAGCAGCTGACTCCTGCCCGAAGAAGGTCAAGCAAACTATAGCTGGAGTATAATCAGGTCTCTGGAAATCCAGAAGGCGATAGTAGGGCACACTGACATCCTTGACAATAGACTCTCTTTTGTGCTACTGCACTCAGATGGTCTGGAAACTCTGAGTGTTGTAGGGCTGTTCTTCACTGAGCAGCTCTGGGCCTTTGGTTGAGAGAGTAAGTACAGAGTCTTCTGGTCCTGACCAGTTCTGTCTTCTGGAGGGGCACAGGGACCTCTGGAGAAAGCCTAGGATGATGGTGCTGGATGCCCAGGGACTGAGTTAGAGGTTAGAAGAGACCATCTGGGAGCTAGATACTGCGAGTTGATCATGACAACGGTAGGAAAGAGTGGCAAGCAGGGAACCTTTGAAGGGCTGACAAAATCACCCACAAGAGAAAGATCTAGCTTTCATCATTAGATAGGTGCACTCAGGATCACTAACTTAAGCCGTCTGTCAGGCCCAGATTGCTAACAAGTGAAACACCTAAGAACTGGCCTAGAGACTCGTCTACCACAACCCTTGCCTAGGCAGGAAAATGGAGAATGTGAGCATGAAGAAAGCCAAGAATAGAAGAACCTCACAACCCTCCCCAAGCAGGCTCTCTGCCTGAAGTAAATTAAATCAGAGGGGTGTGTGTGTGTGTGTGTGTGTGTGTGTGGTCTTTATTTCCACAACACACACTCCAGATATACTGCAGTTATTCTTTTTAATTTTAAGGGAACCATATCATCTTTTTTCCTAGTTTTATTGAGATATATTTACTCACATAAATATACTAATTACTCGTATAATATGTTATACAATATGCTAATGTATTGTATTAGTTTAAGATGTATACAACATAATGACTTGATATATTTATATATTTCAAAATGATTATCACACTAAGTTTAGTTAACCATCCATCACCTCACACAGTTACAAATCTTGTTTTCTTGTGTTAAGAACTTTTAAGATCTATTCCCTTAGCAGTTTTCAAATATACAATACATATTTGGTATGGTAACTATAGTGACCACACTGTGCATCCCACCCCCAGAATTAATTCATCTTGTAACTAGAAGTCTGTACCTTTTGACTACCTTCACCCATTTCTCCACCCTCTACCTCAACCTAAAATAGACTAAGTTAAAGATCTGCCAATAGATCTCTAAAATTAGAATTTTAGTGCTTACGTGGGACTGGATATTAATTTTGGATATTGAATTTCTGAATTATGACTTTTTATGACAAACTGACTATTCTTTTTTTTTTGTAAATCTGAATGGGAACAGAGAAGTCATGAGCATGCCCCAGTTTTCATTGAGGGGCAGGGAAGGAATATAGCACTATAAATAAAATTTTGAAGGGAGAATGGGAAATAGAAATAAAAACTCATTGTGGTTACCATCTACATGTCATCCCTTTTCACTAGTAGTAGAAATTGCTTCCCTTATATGAGGAAATCAAAGAATGGGATTTATACACATTCCAGGACTATATCTATTCATCTCACCATGATCCTATGTTACTATTTTGGTGCTTAGCAATTGAAAGTAAAACTTCACCACCAAGTTGATGAGAATAACCGCAGCTAAAGAAATCAAAATGACAGTAATGAAAAGTTTTTTCCTCATTCCACTTGTAGATGTCTGTGCTAGACTTTTTAGGTATGTGATATAAAAAAAAAAATGTATACTTTTCCAGTAGGGAATTTTTTTTTTTTTGCTTTCTAATATAACACTAAATTGGTAGCCTGGAAGATATATGATATTCCTCATGAGGAATTTTTTTACTTTTCAAGGTAAAAATAAAATTTATCCATTCGAACAAAAACTTTTGTTTTGTTTTGTTTTTGGCTTTTTAAGCAAAGGATGCTTCATGGGAGGCGTTCAAAGTTAGTTTTGGAGTTGAATGCCACCTCTACCACCTTCTAGCTTTCTGATTTGAGCAAATATTTAATCTTTCAGAGTCTCAGTTGTCTCATCAATAAAATAGGGATAATAGCCATTCATTACATTTTTAAAAATTTTATTAACATACAATGTATTATTTGCTTCAGGGGTACAGGTCTGTGAATCATCAGTCTTGCACAATTTACAGCACTCACCATTTCACATACCCTCTCCAATGTCCATCACCCAGCCACCTATCCCTCTCCACCACCCCCAGCAACCCTCAGTTTGTTTCCTGAGATTAAGAGTCTCATGATTTGTCTCCCTCTCTGGTCCCATCTTGTTTCATTTTTTCCCTCCCTACCTCCCACAAACCCCCGCCCTGCCTCTCAAATTCCTCATATCACAGATCATGTGATAATATCTTTCTCTGATTGACTTATTTTGCTCAGCATAATACCCTCTAGTTCCATCCACATTGTTGCAAACGGCAAGATTTCGTTTCTTTTGATGGCTGCATAGTATTCTAATATATATATATATATATATATATATACCACATCTTCTTTATCTATTCATCTGTTGATGGACATCTAGGATCTTTCCATAGTTTGGCTATTGTGGACATTACTGCTATAAACATGCAGGTGCACATGCCCTTCAGATCACTACATTTGTATCTTTAGGATAAATACTGAGTAGTGGGATTGCTGGGTCATAGGGTAGCTCTATTTTCAAATTTTTAAGGAAACTCCATATTGTTTTCCATAGTGGCTGCACCAGCTTGCATTCCCACCAGCACTGTAGGAGATTTCCCCTTTCTCCACATCCTCACCAACATCTGTCGTTTCCAGACTGGTTAATTTTAGCCATTCTGACTGGTGTGAGGTGGTATCTCATTGTGGTTTTGATTTGTATTTCCCTGAAACTGAGTGATGCTGAGCACGTTTTCATATGTCTCTTGGCCACTTGGATGTCTTCTTTGCAGAAATATCTGTCCATGTCGTCTACCCCTTTCTTTTTTTTTTTTAATTTTTAAATTTTTTTATAAACATATAACATATTATTAGCCCCAGGGGTACAGGTCTGTGAATCACCAGGTTTACACACTTCACAGCACTCACCATAGCACATACCCTCCCCAAGGTCCATAACCCCACCACCCTCTCCCTACTCCCCTCCCCCCAACCCCCCTCAGTTTGTTTTGTGACATTAAGAGTCTCTTATGGTTGGTCTCCCTCCCGATCCCATCTTGTTTCATTTATTCTTTTCCTACTTCCCAAACCCCCCACGTCACATCTCCATTTCCTCATATCAGGGAAATCACATGATAGTTGTCTTTCTCCAATAGACTTATTTCGCTAAACATAATACCCTCTAGTTCCATCCACATTGTCGCAAATCTCTGCCCATTTCTTGATTGGATTATTTGTTCTTTGGGTGTTGAGTTTTATAACTTCTTTATACATTTTGGATACTAGCCCTTTATCTGATATGACACTTGCAAATATCTTCTCCCCTTCTGTCATTTGTCTTTTGGTTTTGTTGCCTGTTTCCTTTACTGTGCAAAAGATTTTTATCTTGATGAAGTCCCAATACTTCGTTTTTGCCCTTGCTTCCCTTGACTTTGGTGATGTTTCTAAGAAGAATTAGCTGTGGCTGAGGTCGAAGACGTTGCTGCCTGTGTTCTCCTCAAGGATTTTGATGGATTCCTGTCTCACATTGAGGTCTTTCATCCATTTTGAGTCTATTTTTGTGTGTGGTGTAAGGAAATGGTCCAGTTTCATTCTTCTGCATGTGGCTGTCCAATTTTCCCAACACCATTTGTTGAAGAGACTGTCTTTTTTCCATTGTACATTTTTTCCTGATTTGTTGAAGTTTAGTTGACTATAGAGTTGAGGGTCTATTTCTGGGCTCTCTATTCTGTTCCATTGATCTATGTGTCTGTTTCTGTGCCAGTACCATACTGTCTTGATGATGACAGATTTGTAATTGAGCTTGAAGTCTGGAATTGTAATGCCACCAACTTTGGTTTTCTTTTTCTGAATTCCTCTGGCTATTCAGGGTCTTTTCTGGTTCCATATAAACTTTAGGATTATTTTTTCCATTTCTCTGAAAAAAAAATTGGTGCTATTTTGATAGGGATTGCATTAAATGTGTAGATTGCTTTAGGTAGCATAGACATTTTAACAATTTTGTTCTCCCAATCCATGATAATGGAATGTTTTTCCATTTCTTCATGTCTTCCTCAATTTCTTTCATGAGTACTTTATAGTTTTCTGAGTAAAGATTCTTTGCCTCTTTGGTTAGGCTTATTCCTAGGTATCTTATGGTTTTGGGTGCAATTGTAAATGGGACTGACTTCTTAATTTCTCTTTCTTCTGTCTTGCTGTTTGTGTATAGGTGTACAGACCAATATCCACTTCATTACATTTTAAATGGAATTGCTCACTCTTTTGTACTATAATAGGATTAGACAGTATACTAATAATAGCCTGACAAGGAAAACGAATTTAACTTTTTGAAAAAATACTTGTAATCTTCAAGGCTTATTATGATGTATGTGCCTTAGTGAATTGTTTTTCCTTCTGAGTTTGACATGGAGACTGAATTTGAACTTCAAATTCAAATGGCTTCCCATTAGGTCCACTCTGCAGAGCTCTGCTCCAGGGACCACTAGAGGGTCATTGGTTTTCCTCAGAATTCTGAGCTGCTTGGCTGCAGCTAGTGACCCTTAAGTTCTAATGCCAGGCACTTCGATTACTCTTCTGCTTCTGGTCATAATTCAAAGGATAGAATTGGTTTTGAAAATCTCTAAGCAATTTAGGTCCTGGAATAGAAATCTCAAAAGTCAGCTGTTTGAATTCCCAAGCTCTGGAGACACAACAATTTGAAAGCTATGTATAAACCTAGATGCTAGCTTGCTATGAAATTTCGAGAAAAACTAAATACCCTTTAGAAAAGGATTATGAAACAAATGAGTCCTGAAGACTCTGGTGTTCTTGTCAGAACTCAGTGGGAAAGAGGTAGTGGATGAATGAAACTCCAGAACACGGGGAATATTCTTGGGTCTCCATGACCCCACCCTGGGAACAAGAACCAAGAACTAGCTCTGATGTTGTCAGAAAAAGAGAATTCAAAGCATGAATCTGGAGACAGAGTCCAACAAAAGGCAGTAATGTGGTATGAAGATCAGTTGATCACTTGGCAAAGGTCGAAAGAACCCCTGGCTCAGTGCAAGGTAAACAATTTTGACACTATGTCCAAGGACTCAAAATTCAACAATACAACCAACTTTCTACAAACCTAAGAAGAAAAATCAGATCTTCCCAGTGTACTTATGAACACTTTCATTGAGGCAAATGGGCTACATTCATAATTATATAGTATTTACTAGAACCAATAGTAAGTCTAGAATTTTATATAGGAATGAATCCAGTAGTTCAGCGTAGTCCAACTGAGGATAATCTAAAGCATTTTGCCATCAGCTCTGAAACCCATTGGATGAAAGTTGTTCTGGAGGCCTTAACTCCTTACATTCCAGATTGCAAATGTCTGCTAGGTGAGTGGGTCCTACAAGGACCACAGCAGAAGAAAAGTTTACTGCTGTAAAATGAAAGACCCCTGAAGACAGGAAGTTTGTCATCATTATGAGATGAGTGGCTGAAATCAGAGGTGAGGCTGTGAAGATATTATTTTGGGAATAGGAGGGATATAGCCTAGCCACAGCTAATGGTTTAATGGGATAGTAGACATCAGATGAGCATAAATAGTTTTTTTTAATGAAGGGTAATAAAGATTAGCGAGGAAAATAAACAGGTTCCGTAAGTAAAAACCTTGTGGGTTTTTGATGAAGAGAGTCAGGAAAGGGCCTTTTGAGGAAGCTGATCTATTGTCTGAGATCAAATTACAGTCATGGTAGAGGACCTCTAAGGGCTCTTCCAGTTTATAATCCATAAGCTATGAGAGAACCAGATGAGCAGAGGTAGATATCATTTCCACCTACTCGGAGGAATATAGAATGCATTAAATCGTATCTGGGAATAATTCTGATTGTGGCTCCTGACAAAATTAGCCTCCACACCAGTGCTTGTTGTAGTGTCTAGAATTCTAGTATTATTGCATTCCCTCCAGTCTTGCATTACATTCCAGGAAACTTATTCTTAAAAACAAATTGCACTGCAGTTAATTAGGACAATTCTTCTATACATAGGGATGTTAGTTACCATAATCTTCTCTGTCACTAGTCCAGGAGATAAGAAAGGTATGAACAGATTATACTACTTCATGAAAAGAGATAATTCAACATCTTCCTTCCAGAAAACTGGATTTCTTCCATTTCTTCCCAAAAAACTCATACATGTTTGCTTTTGCCAAGTACCAAAACAAATTTTAAATTGTTTTGCTGTTGGAAAGACCCAATATGTGGTTTTCCAAAGACATTTTTCCTCTATTATTTGAAATATGTTTTCAATTCATTTGTACTCAAGTCAAACTGCTGCTTAATGAAAACCATTTGATGTCCAAGCCAACTTTTGAAGATTATTGCATCTTTCCCCAAAAACCTTCTAAGAGGAAATTATGATCTGCCAACAAGAAATAGAACTAGAATAAGGGTAAATTTTGTTCTGTCATAAACCAGGGGCTGAAGTTTGAAGGGGTTAAAAAAAAAAAAAAAAAAAAAAAAAAAAAAAACTAACTGCCCTTGATTAGTGGGCACAGGAAACTGGCAAACTTTTAAACTCAAAACAAATGTGAAAGATTCTTAACCAGTGAAAGAAGATGTGATTCCAGGGAAGCCAAAACCTTGGTTTTAGATAAACATATTAGACACTAAATTCAGTTTATAAGTTTAGTTTAAAAAAAAAAAACAACAAAAAACAGGTGAAAGACTTTAGTTCCAGCCAACTGACTGACTTCTCGTATCCTGAGGAAGAACAGATGGATAGAATGGTCTGAAGGTACTTCTCTAGCTAAGGAGAAAATAGACCTCGAAATAGATCCCTTAGTCAGACCTCTCATTATTTATCTACTACTCAGCATAGAATGGCACAACACGGATAATAAAGTATTATGTTCCCAAAGGCAGCTTCTTGAAAGGCTAGCTTGGCAGCTCTTCATTTCACCTGGAAGCTTCGATTCAACATTACAACAAACGGAGTCTGGCAAGGAACTGTGAGAGATCCCTAATTTATTAACATCAAGAGGCAAGTTTTAAAGGGACAGTTTTTCTTTCTGTGCATAATAGCTTAGCAAAGGTCAGAATCATTTACAATCCCCCAAATGTGCGTGTAAATAACTTTGATTACACAGTAATATCAGGCGAGGAATCTTCTTCCTCACATGGATTTGGTGAACCTACGAAAATCCCAAGAGTAGTACATCACAAAACTGCATATTTTTCCTTTCAGTGCCATTCTCCCAAGGGTCCAGTTTATCTCTGTCCCCACCTGTCCCCAAACATTTTTTTAGCTATCTCAGTAATGATGGGCCACTGATGTTGAAAGTATAGAGGTATCCTCCGAGATTAGGTTGCCCAGGGCTATTTGTTAATAGTTATTATTAATATTGAAGCTACCTTAGTAATAATTTTTGCCAATAGATAAGCCTAAGAAAAGGTTTGTTATTTTAGATTTAGATTTATAACTTCAACTTCCACGTTATCTAAAAAAACACACAGAGAGATAAGCCTTTAATTAAAGTGAAAGTCTAATGAATATGAAAAAGTATCTTAATTGTGCATAGGTTTATTAGATTTAGCTTTATGGGGCTTACAAAGCACAGATCTCCAGGGATTGGATATCACTGAGATTATCCTTGGCACCTTAAGAGAAACAGCTTGGTCATGATTTAGTGACCAAGAACAAGCACAATTTTCTGGAGTTCAAGCATGCTGAAGCATTTTTATGAGGTTAAGCCACAGCACATCATAAGCTTGCATTATATAAAGAATCATATTCCTGGATTTGCAAGGATTCTGTGCTGGCTCCAGATTGGCTAAAAGGGAATCCACTGACTCCTTAATTTCTGCTGATCTCTGATCTACTCTTTTTTTTTTCCCCCAATTCCTTATCATGCATTATTTCAGTAATATTCTTGGCCATACCATAACCTATTATTATGATTATTATACACAGTTGACTATATTTCTTTTTGAAGGAGGCTGAAATTCAGCATATCAGGGCTGAACTTGTGACCTCAAACATTTTAGGAGCACCTAATCAAATGAAGTGTACCACCATTCATCCAATTTATAAGCCAAAAGTAAGAAGACATTCTCGACAATTTTTTCTCTCTCTCACGAATCCTAAGCCTGATATCCAGTCTGTTAAGCAGCCTACAGTGTAGTAGACACAATATGTTGTGGGAAGCACTAGATTGTTTCTTTCCCTCTCTTTCCTGTATTCTATTCTATTCACATTTTCCTCTCTCTAGTGTCATACACATGTAAAGCTTTTGCAGACACTGCATCTTTTGTCCGTAACTTCTTACTCCACCTGCTCAGCTCTAATCTTGATTAACTTCTTCCTCTCTATAGTTCCACCAGGATATAATCTTTGTTCTCTCTCTAAGTCAGGTAGTTTTTTGATATCTTGTTTTAGAATTATGTTCCTGTTTTAATAACTGTTATTGGTTTTAACTATGCATCTTCTGGTCTGATAATCTGATTATCCTCTATCTAGAACACAAGATCCACAGATTGGGAACCGCATCTGGTTTTGCTTACCATTGTATTCACATAGCCTAGCATAGTTCCTGGGGTCCAGGAGAAGATAAAAATATATTTTTCCAGAAAATGGGAGAAGCACTATTTGCAATAAGAAAACAGAAAGCCTTTTAGACACTAAAGGAACCAGTAAATAAATGAAATACAGAAAAAAGTTAGAGAAAGTCAGTGAATCCAAAAGTCAGTTCTTTAAAAAGATCAACAAAATTGGAACATCTTTAGCTGGACTGACCAGGAAAAAGACAGAAGACACAAATTACTAACATGAGATGTAAAAGAGAGGACATTACTTCCAAAGTTACAGAAATAAAAAGCATTATAAGAAAATATTTATATTATATGACAATAAATTAGATTAATTAGGGAAAATTTTTTTAAAATTCTAGAAAGACACAAACAACTGAAATAGACTTAGGAATAAAGGAAAATCAGAATATATATAATAAATAAAATTTTGAATTAGTAATTTAGAAAATGTCCCACAAAAGTGCTTGAGCCCAGAAGCCCTTCATGAATGAATTCTAGCAAACACTTAAAGGAGAATTAATACAAATCCTTCAAAAACTTTTGAGAAATATAGAAAAGAAGGAATTATTTCCAAACCCATTGTGTGAGACCATAATTGTCATGATATCAACCAAATTAAGGCAATAAAAAAGGGGAGAAACTACAGAACAATATCCTTAGAT
The DNA here is from genome assembly GCF_010015895.1 of Lontra canadensis. Taxonomy (NCBI): domain Eukaryota; kingdom Metazoa; phylum Chordata; class Mammalia; order Carnivora; family Mustelidae; genus Lontra; species Lontra canadensis. The sequence continues at coordinate 14,775,133 of NW_022631006.1, forward strand.
TGAAAATTTTTCAATAGTTCATTTCAATAAATTACCATCAAACAATTAGATGTCCGAATACAGAATATTTAACTTGAATCCATATTTTGCACCATATACAAAATTAGCTAAAAATGGATTATAGATGAAAATATAAAAGCAGAACTATAGAACATGTAGAAGTAAAACATAGAAGAAGATCTTTGTGACCTTGTATTAGGCAAAGATTTCTTATATACAATACCAAAAGCAGTCTATAACAAATTTATTTTTTTTAAAGATTTTATTTATTTGTCGGAAAGAGAGAGGGAGAGAGAGCACAGGCAGGGGTAGGGGCACACAGAAAGAGAAGCAGGCTCCCCTGAGCAGGAGCCCAATGTGGGACTCAATCCCAGGACCCTGGGGTCATGACCTAAACCTAAGGTAGACAGTTAACCAACTGAGCCACCCAGGTGTCCCAGCCTATAACAGATTTAATAAATTGAACTTCATCAAAATTAAGAACTTATGCTCTTATGAAACAGAATGAAAACACAAATCACAGACTAGGAGAAAATATATATCTACTATATAACCGAATCATTCCACTCCTAGGTATTTCTCTAAGAGAAATAAAAGCATATGTCTACAAATGCCTGGAATTCACATTTTCATAACAGCTTTATTTGTAATAACCAAAAATTAAAAAGACCCAAGTGTCTGTCATCATGTGAATGGATAAGCAAATTGTGGTGTATTCCTAAAATGGGATAATATCTTTCAATATAAAGGAATAAGCTATTGCTACATACAAACACATGGATGTATTTCTAAATATTCTGAATGAAGAAGCCAGAGGGAAAAAGTGCCTACCATATGGTCCCATTTGTATGAATTCTAGGATATCCAAACGCTCTGTAGCGAAAGAAAGCAAATTAGTATTTGCCTCAAGATGAGTGTGGGCATGAAGCCAGGGGAGGGAGGCATCACAGGGGGCATTAGGAAGTGATTGGAGATGTTTTTTATCTTGACTAATGTGATGGTTTCACAGGTATATGTATATGTAAAAAGTTATCACATTATACACTTTAAACATGTTCAGTTTTTTTTAATATCAGTACCTCCACAAAGATGTTTAAAAACTATCATGAAGGCTCTACTAGAAGCCATTGCTCCTTGTGTATCTGTAGATTTCGAGGACCAAATACTTGCTTTGATGAAGATCACTTATTTCCTGCCTGAATTTCAGGGTTTATCTGTTCTGCTAGCTATTGTTATTGACATTATTTTAACTATATAATTGATCAAATCATTTCTATTGCCAGGGAAATTATCCTTTCCAAGTGTGATCTGAGTTCCCTTCTAGTTTTCATTCAAAAGAAATCAGTATGTATGGCATTGAGAACAGAAATCACAATATTTGATGGATAATTAAGCATAGCACCTGTATTAAGCCTGGCCTTGGCAGTATGACACCAGATATCAGGAGTTAGTTCCATAATATCTCAAATGTAAACTTGAGAAATCTTACCTTCCTTTCCAAGGACAGGAAATTCCTCTGACCAAGCGTTCTTCAAGTTTTATTTGAAATGTTAATACAATTGCTTTTGTAGTCTTTGGCTGTCTCCAATGACCTGCATATTTATTTTTGCCTTCTTGTGTAGCTCTTATACCTATAAACAAAGAACATTGTTTAGAATATATTTCAATAAAAATCTTAGCAGGAAATGCTTTAAACCATGTTACAGACAGAAGGACATGCCTCATTCCTCAAAGTAACAGAGACTCTCTAGTCCTCAGTGTAGAGTAGAGGATGGAGAAAGAGTAGATTTTACTCTAATTGTAATCAACGAAAAAATATATGTACTGACATATTAAGAGTTATAACCAAGAAGAAGAATGATTGGTGAGTTTCATTTTCCTCATGTTTGTCTATCTTCTAATTTTCTTATAATAAACATCTTATTCTGTTTTAATAAGAAAATTTAAAGAAATAAGTTAGAAAAACCAGAATCAACTTTCTAGCCTTTCAAATTGGTGAAGCTAAAATTACCCAAAGAGGGTAGAAAAGTTTTTCAATTGAAAAAAAAAAAAAAAGAATAAAAATCAGTGAAATGGAAGATTCTTGAAAGCAGTGATGATAACTTATTTCAGTACAAATTATATTTTGTTGAGATCCGTCTATTCAGTATCAGTCCCGTGATATCCATGAAGCCTACAAAAATCAGTAAAATGCCACTCCTGCTCTTAAAATAACAGCTAAATGGAGGAGATGGGCACATATACAAGTATAGAAGCTATTCTATTAATATGCATATGAAGTTCTGAAAATTTCTCATCAAATTCAACTTCTTGGTTAGACCTACCTGCTTTCTAAGTTAACACTAACATCATCTGTGGGTGGTAGTGACACTTGACTGGCTTTTAACTGGCTTTAAACTTGTTTCCCCTTTTTAAATGAAAGTTTGTAAGTATAAGCAATGTTGTACATGTAATAGTGGCACGTCTCCAAGATGTAATAGGTAGACAGGGTACTAAATGTCAAGAAGACACAGAAGCCAGAAAGGTGGAGGTATGTAGAGACCTTCAGATCTCTCTCTCTTTGGGAATCACAACGCTAGAACATCCATGAATGAGTGAGCAACAAAACCTCATGGGAAGATTATAAATTTATTTTTTTGGGAACCAAAAGTCCCAGTTTTGCCCTTCTAAGGATCAGTGCCTTTATCCAGCAATGGTAAATAGAGATATAGAAGGTAAGTGGCCAGGCTGAATCTCCACTCATTTTAGGACTGCCCAAGAAATTGCTAATATTGCCAATTTAGTCTTTTTAGATTTGTTAATTTTTGCAAATTTCTCCTCTGCAATTAGATAAGACAGATATACACACACAATCTATTCTCATTATTTGTGGATTCTGTATTGTAAATTTGCCCACTTGCTAGACTATATTTGTAACCATAAAGTCAATACTTGCGGGGTTTTATGCTTGCTTGAGCAGCACATACATTAATTTTGGAAAGATATGGAGATTAGCATACCCCTGCCCAGGATGACACACAAATTTGTCAAATGTTCCATAAAGAGAAAATATTTGCAGGGTTTTCATGATCATTTGTGGACAACACACAGAAAAGGAAGAAAATTTTGAATCACCTGATGCATACTTCCAGTTGAAGTCAAACAAGGCCACACGCTGTCTTTTTGTTTCTGTTCTCATATTGTAAACAAGTGTCTTTTTCATGGTCCATTAAATGTCACATTTTTTTAAAATTTTTTGCTTTTTATTGATTTTGCTGTTTAAAATGACCCCCCAAGTGTAGTGCTGGAGTGTTGTCTAGTGTTACTAAGTGCAGGAAGGCTGGGATGTGCCTTACAGAGAATTACATGTGTTAGATAAGCTTCGTTCAAACATGAGTTAGAGTGTTGTTGGTCATGAGTTTAATGTCAAGGATTTGGCAACATATATTAAATAAGGTATCTTTAAACAGAAATATACATAAAACAGGGCTTTGTATTGATTTGATTTGATTGTATTGATCAGTTGACAAGACTGTTGTGACAAGAGGCTTGCAGGAACCTAACTCTGTATTTGCCCCCGGGAGCAATGATTTGCTAACTCAGTGATTGTGACAACTCCATAGAATGGAACTAATGAAAATGAGAATCATCTGTATGTTTGTATATTTGCAAATACATGTAGTTTATCTTAAACATGCATGTATACATATGTGTATGCATATATACACATATTTTAAATCTATTTAAAATACGTATAACATTTTAAATATGTATAAAATATATATATTTTTAAACATACATATATGCCTAATGTGTATATATACACACACACAAATATGCATATTGACTAATCAGTTGACTAATATTCACCATGAGGAGTAATCTTAGTCTTCCAATCCCTGAATCCGCATACATGCTCTGTGCTGTAAATTGCACTTATATATTTATGAGAGACAAGAGAACCTCTCTGAAATTAGAATTTTCCCATAATATCTGGCCCTCATGACCACTGTTCAGTGACACTGATTCTGACAGTTGGAGTGGTGAGCAGTTACTGGAGGAAGGCTACTTGCTTTAGCTTCAGCATTCTGGCCAAAAAATATTTTCTAGTGCCTGAGCAAAGGGAAATAAAAAAAGAAGAGGAATGACAAGTAAGAAAAAAATAATTAATAAAAATCTCTGAGTACTATTAAATCCCCCTGATCCAAAACCAGGGTATTTTTTTTTTTTTATCCTTCTCATTATTTTTAGTATCTGTTACTGCCCTTATGGGCCTCAGCTTTCCATCTGCCAGATGAATTTAATTGAATTCCTTGGGCTAAAAAGCGAAAATCAAGAAGATTGCAAAGATAGAGATATATATATATGCTCTTGAATCAAATGAAAAGGAGACCTAGAAAGAACAAAAAAATAAAATTCAGTCAAGAAATACATAACTCAGGCTTTGACCAAAAACACTAGAATAATTTCAGGCAATTTTGGAAGCTCAGGTATGTGGTTTCACTTCTATTCAGAGGAGGGTAGTAACCAAATTTAGATTTTCATTCAAACTGATCTTCACTTTTCCAGTTCCATCTTCCAGAAACAACTACCTCTTTGTGAATAGATGTGTGAGTAAAGACACAAAATGATGAGTCCTAGAAGTATGGAGTTCAATATGGAAATCACATGCATATTTTTCAGAGTGGTCTCTAATTCTTTATCTAATTAATCAAGACTTGGTCCTGTTCTAGGGAAATACTAAGGATATTAGGTGGGTTTTAATTGTAAACAATGACTTGCCAAAAGAATATTTTAAATTTATCCCCTACATCTTTAGAGAATGTGAAAAACCATCTATCTTCTTTAGATCTATATTTGGGAATTTGATTTTAATTTCCGCTGTCAAGAGCATTGGAGAAATTGCAATCCTGAAATACGACCATTCTCAAATACATTAAGTGACAAGCATAAAATTGTACTCGGTGTGCATACATACTAACTGGTCTCATGACAAGCTCTTCATGGTAACAGGGATGTCCCTGCCTTTGCAGACATAAGAGAACCCATGACAAATGATGTGCACCAAGAGACTGACAGCTGATCTTCTCCTGCACTTGCCTGCTGCATTATACTGCGTGAGGAGGCTTGTGTAGCAAGCTGATAATACACACAGTTTCTCCCCCTCCCTAACATGTTTTCTGCCATTCCTCTTATTCCTTCTTTTGCAGCAACCAACCTCAATATTTGAGGCTCTTTTAAAGCTAATGATCTTAGGCTCTAGAAATATGAAAGGTTAGGAGCGCCTGGGTGGCTCAGTGGGTTAAAGCCTCTGCCTTAGGCTCGGGTCATGATCCAGGGGTCCTGGGATCAGGCCCCTCATCGGGCTCTGCTCAGCAGGGAGCCTGCTTCCTCCTCTCTCTCTGCCTGCCTCTCTGCCTGCTTGTGATCTCTGTCTGTCAAATAAATAAATAAAATCTTTAAAAAAAAAAGAAATATGAAAGGTTATTATGTAAGGAATTATAGCCAGCTGTTTCTCACTCACCTGAAGATAGATCTTGAGCTGCTGCTATTCATTCCAGAAGGACTGAATAAATGCTTCTTGATCATAAAGATGGTGGTGATGGTTGTGATGATGATGATGATGATGATGGTCAAACAGCATCAGACACAGAGAAGACCTGGACTACAGTCTGCAGAACCTCACTCTGATAAAAGGAATGTCCTGACTGAAAATTAGGAATTTAGTTGCTGATTCAAACTTACTGTGCATTTAACAGAATTTGCTAAGTATCCATTATGAGGCCAGTGCTGTGATTGAACCCAAGGAATGTATAAAATTATAGGTCAAAAACCTGTCTCTGTCAAGTTGATTTACAACTTACTTCAAAACAAGGACTTTCCTATGTGAAATTTTTAAGCAGTGTTTAAAGATAACATGTAATTACTGTACTATTTTTTAGTTCAGGAAGTTTGAGTACTCAAGGGAATCTTCATGAGGAAGTGAGGTTTCCGCTAGGCCTTGAAGAATAGATAGAATTAGGAGGTAACTGAAAGATATGTACTTGTTCTATAAACATTTATACTGTATACCTAACAAGGTTCTAGGCCTTCCCAGAATCATAGCATGAGATAGTTAAAAGGCATGTTTGAGGTTATAAAGTATACTTTTATTACACAGATGAAGAAGTGATATCTAATCTTTACACTCTCTGGGTGGGAAATCATAGCAAATTAGTGGTAGAGCCAGGAACAGAATATTTCTACTTTAATTCAATATTTACATATGAAAAATAAATCATTTCTCCTGCCTTAATTGTCTGGTTAGGTAACCAGGACCCACATTAGAAATAGCCTGAAAATAAGCAGAAAGTATCATAGAGAACCATTATTATAAAACAAGGAGAAAAAAATCCCTCCATCCACCAAAATCATCACCTTGAAGACAAAACAAGAACCATTTCCATTGTTAAAAAATTAATCTTTTCCATATGAAAAAGATTCTTTTTAAAGATTTTTTCTTGTGAAAAATAACTGTGATTTGTCAAACATTTCCTATATTCGATAAATCTTTTGATTTTTTTTTGTAAGTTTATTGTCTTAAGTAAAATGTCTATAACTAATTTCATTTTAGTGGTGTCAAGTTTGTGTATTGGCCACAACTGTTAAATTCCAGGTTATTTTATTCTAACTTTCCAGACATCAATAAATCTTAGATTATACTTTAGAATAGATCTTGTCTTGTCTGTCTTCCCAGTAATGACAACAAAGTAGCCAGTTATGCCTCAGGCACTGAAGAGAGGCAGCATATACAGGAGTTAAAGTGTAGTCACTGAGTCAGACAGATTGGGCGTCAAATTCTACTCTTCACACTTGAATCCCTCTTCTTCCATATGAGAAAAATATGGTTCCTAACTCCCAAGATAATTGTAAAGATTAAAGTAAATAATGCATGCAAAATAATTAACAATTTCAGGTATATAGTATATCCTCAACAAATTATAGGTAAATGTTAGTTATTAAGTAGCTTGAACATGGAGATGAGTTATGTTTATGTTTGGCTACTAAATTGGTGTCAAGGTTGCTGACCAGATAATTAAAGTCACAGTTATGACAAAAGGTTATCAATTGTGCATGAAGTTGTAAATGCATCTAATTGAGCATGCAACTGTCAGGAAAAGAAAGATGAGTAGGAGACTACCAAAGACTGTTCTAGCTTGAACATCTGTTAATCACAAAAAAGACACTTAAGGAGACTTTAGCAGCTTTCTTTTTTAAACTAATTAATTCTCACCAATAAAAGCCTTATTAGCAAACGCAAATATATAGTCAACAAAATCACCTGTAATAATACCATTTAAAGTCAATAAGTGTGATGAATTTTAAAATTTCATATATAAATGAAATTTTATCTATATAATTGTATGCATATATAATTAATAAGTAAACAAAGTTGAACCACATGAGCTTCTTATATTCTGCTTTTTCATATATTATGTGATATTCTTAAGTATTATTTATTATTTATTCCATAATATCCCACTGAATGATTATTATATTGCCATTTTCAGACATCATTTCTAATGATTATCTATAAATAGTGCTAAAATGAACATCCTTGGAAAGAAATCTTTGCCTCTGTGATAATTTCTTTAGGATAAATGCTTAGAAATGATTTTACTGTATCAAAGAAAACTAACTTTTTATAGCTCTGTATGCTATACAGGTAAACTTCCCTCTAGAAAGTTTATGCCAGTTTACAGTCTTATTACTGTGTAGGGAACTGTTCAACACCCAATTTGCTACCCTGCTACCCTTACCAGGGGTCATCATCATTCATCATAGCTGTAATAATAGTTACTGATAATTACTAAAGCCTTAGCATGTGGCAGGTCCTGTTCTACTTTACAGATGCTATATTTTTTAATCTTCTCAATATCTCTATAATGCATATTATAATTATCCCCATTTTACAGACTAAAAAACTGAGGTACAAACAGATTCAGTTAAATGTCTGAAGATACTCAATTAAAATTGAAGTATGGACTCAAATCCAAGCAATGTGATTTCAAGGATCACGCTTTTAACTATAATACAGTATTATTTTCCCACAGAAGTCATAAGTATTATTTTTTAAACTATTTCTGCTATTTAAAAAAGTCCACTTTTATTTTCTATAATTTTATTAGTGCAGTTAATAATCTCAATATGTTTGTTTTTTACATTTTGGTTTTTTTTTTTTAGTGTGAATTTTCTATTCATTTTTATCACTTTATAGAATATTTTTCCCTGGAGGCAAGATTTTGAAATTAGATTCTAATTGACTCTCTCTTTGGAGTAATAATAAATATGGATTTTCAAGATGGTGACACGATTTATTCATTTTCATGAATTTGGAGGAATTTTGCTAATTGCATTCTCTAATGAGCTTTGGACTCCCTGCCTGCCAATATATATTGCATTTTACAGGTCCTTTTAGATGTTTGCTTTGGTTTGTAATTGATGGATTTCCTGAAAGCAAAAAGTCATGGGAGATTTAGTAAGTGTGAAATGGTAAATATTGAAAGCATTTTAAATATTGATATGAAAATAGATCTCCTAGCTGGATATCTTTTTGTTCTGCTGTTTCTGGAATGAATACATTAGTTTAAAATTTTTAAGCATAACAGATGTGAAAGTGCTAGTGTTTGGATTGGTAATAGACTATTCCCTGCCAGATTTGCTGGTAGCATTTCTATATTCTGGAAATACGAGAGACATTTACAGCCATAGTGATATTTCCAAACACTTTAATAAATCTAGTACCCTCAGATGATTATTTGCAATTGTAGAAATACTCCTGGCCTAGAAGAAATTGCTGTGCTTAATGGGGTTTGAGGATTAATTGTTGTATTTAAAGGCTACAAGAAAGAAAATGGGTATGAGGTGGGATGCAATAAAAAGGGAAAGGAAGTCATGAGCCAAGTGTCTTTTGCAATAAGAAAAAATGGAAAATGAGAAATGAGAGTAATTTGGTGAGGCCGAAAGGAATGACATCACTCCTTGGAAGACTGAGACACCTCCCCCCAAACAGAAGTCTGGGAATCAACAGAGCGCTGAAGTTTGGTTTGGAGCTGAGTATGCAAGAAAGTTCCACCAGCAATGAAAAGAAATAACTCCCTGTTTTCTCTTCATTCAGAATCCATATTTAAAACATCATTATAGTAATGTATTTGTCAGGGCCCTGACAAGAGAATGATGGCCGAATGAAATGAGGTCATTGAAGAGTGTTAAATAGGAATTTTTTTTTTTCACAAGGGGATGAGTGTAAGTTAAGGTAATGAACAGGGGTTGGTGATATACCCAGGGTCCGTTAAACTTAACAGAATGGAGCTGTTACTACTTCTAACATGAAGAGACAGAGTGGTAGAGGAGGGAGGGTTTTATCGGAACTGGAGAAAGCCATAGCTATTGGCAGGGAAGCAGTCTTTGGTGAACTGATTTATCTCTTCTTCTTCCTCTGATCTCCTGTTGGTGCCTCCCGTTGAGTAAACCCAGTTGGGGTTTAGGAGCCTTGGTATATAATCCACAAAGGTCTGCCTCCCAGGGCTCAGTGCAGTATAGAAAAGAGAAGAATGGATCTGGAAGGGCAAACAGAGCAAATAAATTATGCCTCTGATCAGTATTAATATGCTCTCTGAGGCAAGTCTAAGCTTAGTGCCCTTCCTTCCCTGATTTCACATCTGAAAACAATATGTCCTGAACATCCATGGCACTAGAGAGACACCTCCTCTACCTAAAAGTAAAAATTTTCCAAAAGAAGAAAGGTATTAAGTACAAATGTCCTCCTATACACACCTCAGGTTGTTTGCCGCACCCCTCTTCTCTCTCAGTGCCCTTCGGCTCCCAAACAGGTCCCTATACATCACAGTCCATCATTTTTCAGGCCAAAATACTGAAAGTTTGCAGGAAAACATAGTGACAGCAAACAAACAAACAAAAAAAAACAACCATAACCCTTATGCACTATTGGTGAGAATGCAAACTGGTGTAGCCACTGTGGAAAACAGTTTAGGGGTTCCTCAAAAAATTAAAAATAGAGGGGCGCCTGGGTGGCTCAGTGGGTTAAAGCCTCTGCCTTCGGCTTGGGTCATGATCTCAGGATCCTGGGATAAAGACCCACATCAGGCTCTCTGCTCAGTGGGGACCCTGCTTCCTCCCCTCTCTCTCTCTACCTGCCTCTCTGCCTACTTGTAATCTGTCAAATAAATAAATAAAAATATTTAAAAAAATTAAAAATAGAGCTACCCTACAATCCAGTAATTACACTACGGGGTATTTACCTAAAGAATACAAAAACAGTAATTTGAAAGGATATAAGCAACCCTATGTTTATTGCGGCATTATTTACAATAGCCAGGTTAGGGAAGCAACCCAAGTGTCTATCAATAGATGAATGGATAAAGAAGATGTGGGGTGTGTATATGGAATATATATGGAATGGAATATTACTCAGCCATAAAAAGGAATGAAATCTTGCCATTTGCAACAATATGGATAGAGCTAGAGAGTATAATGTTAAGTGAAATAAAACAGTCAGAGAAAGACAAATATATGATTTCACTGATATGTGGAATTTAAGAAACAAAAGAAATGAACAAAGAAAAAAAGGAGAGACACAAACCAAGCACCAGACTTCTAACTAAAGAGAGCAAACTAGTGGTTACCAGAGCAGAGATGGCTGGGGGGTAGGTAAAATAGATGAAGATTAAGAGTACACTTACGATGAGCACTGAGTAATGTATACAGTTGTTGAATCAGTATACTGTACACATGCAATTAATATAACACTGAATGTTAACAATACCGGAATTAAAATGAATAAAAATCCCCATCCTGACACTTGGAGTAAGTCAGTGGGGTTGTTTTAGATGCAATAAAATGGGTAAACACTTGTGAAGAGTAAGCCAAAATGATACAAAAAAGAGCATATATAGACTCAGAGTTGTTTCATGCTACTGTGAAAGCTGTAAATTCCCTGACTCCCTTGGGGACTAGTAATTCCAAGGTTAGAGAAGAGAAAATCCAAAAATCGGGATATTTTTAAGAAACTGGAAATTTGAAATCACCCAAAGAGGGTAGATCCTCACATTTGAGACCTAGGAGGGTCTGTCTCCTAGAACTCTGGTTAACTTAGTTAAGTAATTTCTATTTGCAGAGGTAGTCCATGTGCCTGCTCATTGTGTAAAAACAAACTCTGTGTGGAGCAAATGATCTACAGAGGTTCCTGACTTCTGTGGTATAAATTCTCATACATGACCAATTTCAAGCTACCAACATGGTGTCACTGAACTGAAATTGGGAAGCAATGTATGCATTTGGCTTTTGTCTGTACAGACTGGTCCCAGCACATCAACTGGGCGGAGGCCTCTGTGAAATAGACAACAGACACAGAAGAGCCCACGTGGAAAGTACACCAATTCTTTCCATCAGCTACTTATTATCAGTGGTTCCTTGAGAAGGAAACATTCATATCTAGTGTTTTTTTTTTTTTAATCAGAAATGAATATTACATTTTGCCAAATGTTTTTTCTGTATCTATTGAGATGATCATATGATTCTTATCTTTCATTTTGTTAAAGTGGTTTATTACATTGACTGATTTGTAAATGTAGAGTTATATATTTGCATCCCCGAAATAAATCCCATTTGATCATGGTGTATAATCCTTGTAATGTATTGTTGAATTCAGTTTGGTAACATTTTGTTGTGGATTTTTATAACTGTGTTCATCAGGGATATTGGCCTGTAATTTTCTTTCCTTGTGGTGTCCTTGTCTGATTTCATTATCAGGGTAAAGCTGCCTTCATAAAATGTGTTTGAAAAGGGTTCTCTCTTCTATTTTTTTTTTAACAGTTTAAGAAGGATTAGTATTAATCTTTTTTTGAAAGCTCGGTAGAATTCACCAATGAAGCTGAATGGTTCTGAACTTGTGTTTGTTGGGAGGCTTTTGATTACTAATTAAATCTCCTTTGTAGTAATAATCTGTTCATATCTATTTCATCATGATTCAGTCTTGGAAGCTTTTATATTTAAAAGGAACCTATCCATTTCTTCTATGTTTGTTCACTTAGCATATAATTATTCATAGTCTCTTATGATCCTTTATATTTCTGTGGTATCAGTTGTAAGAACTCCTCTTTCATTTCTAACTTTATTTATTTGAGTCCTCTCTTTCTTTCTTCCTTTTTTTTTTTTTTCTCTTAGTGAGTCTAGCTGAAGGTTTGTCAATTCTGTTTACCTTTCAAAGAACCAGTTCTTGGTTTGTTGGTCTTTTCTACTGACTTTTTAACCACAGTTTCATTTCTTTCTTTTTTTTTTTTTACCTTTAATTTTATTTTATTTCTTTTCAGTGTTCCAAAATTCATTGTTTATGCACCACACCCAGTGCTCCATGCAATACATTCCCTCCATAATACCCACCACCAGGCTCACCTAACCCCCCCTCCCCCTTCCCCTCCAAAACCCTCAGTTTATTTCTCAGAGTCCACAGTCTCTCATGGTTTGTCTTCCCCTCCAATTTATTTCTGATCTAATCTTTGTTATTTCCGTTTTTTGCTACTAACTTTGGGCTTTGTTTTTCTAGTTCCTTGAGGTGTAAAGCTAGGTTGCTTATTTGAGACTTTTCCTGTTTGTTGAAGTAGGTGTTTATCACTATGAACTTCCCTCTTAGTACTACTTTTGCTGCACCCCAAATTTTGATTTATTCCATTTCCCTTTTGATTTGCCTCAAGTATCTTTTATATTTTATTTCTTCTTTGACCCACTGATTGTTCAGTAGCACATTGTTTAATCTCCACATATTTGCGAATTCTCCAGTTGTCTTCATTTAATTAATTTCTAGTTTCATATCATTCTTGTCAGAAAATATGTTTGATATGATTTCAGTCCTCTTAAATTTATTAAGAGTTGTTTTGTAGACTAACATATAATCTATCTTGGACAATGCTCTATGTGCACCTGAGAAAAATGTATATGTGCTGCTTCTGGATGGAATCTTTTATAAATATCTGTTAAGTCCATCTGGCTGAATGTGTTGTTTTAGGTCAATATTTCCATATTGATTTTCTGTCTGGATGATTTATCCATTAATGTGGGTAGGGTATTAAAGTCCCTTACTATTATTGTATTACTATATTTCTCCCTTTAGGTCTCTTAATATTTTCTTTATATATTTAGGTGCTCCTATGTTTGGTGCATGGATATTTACAAATGTTGTATGTTCACATTGGATTGATTGCTTTATCATTATGTAACACCTTTCTCTGTCTCTCGTTACAGTCTTTGTTTTAAAGTTTGTTTTGTCTGACATAATTATAGCTATACCAGCTTTCTTTGAGCTTGCATTTGCATGAAATATCTTTTTTCATCTCTTTACTTTCAGTCTGTGTTTGTCCTTAAATCTAAAGTAAGTCTCTTGTTCACATGATATACACAGTCTTGGGGTCTTTTTGGTTTTTGTTTGTTTTTGTTTGTTTGTTTGTTTGTTTGTTTTAATCCATTCTGCCACTCTGTCTTTTGATTGGAGAATTTAGTCCATTTTCACTTAAAGTGATTATTGGTAGGTATGTACTTATCTCTGTTTTGTTCCTTGTTTTCTGGTTGTTTTTGTAGTCCCTCTCTGTTCCTTTCTCCTTCTCTTGCTCTCTTCTTTCTGGTTTGAAAACTTTTTTCAGTTGTATGCTTATATTTCTTTATCTTTTGTGTATTTGCTACAGGTTTTTGCTTTGTAGTTAGTATGAGACTCACATATATCTATAGCAGTTTATTTTAAGTTGACAACAACCTAAATTTGACCTCATTGTAAAGCTCAACATTATTACTACTCCCCTACCATATTTTCTGGTTTTGATGTCACATTTTATATCTTTTCATCTTGTGGATCCTTTAACTAATTGTTGTAATCAGTTATTTTTACTTCTTTTGACTTTTAACCTTTATACTAGCTTTATAATCTACTAAGTTCACTATGAATTTACCATTGCAGTGAGATTTATTCTTTCATATGTGTTCCTGTTATTAATTAGCACCCTTTATTTTCAGCCTAAAGCCATTCCTTTAACATTTCTTGTAAGGCCATTTGAGTGGTGATGGACTTCTTTAGCTTTTGCTTGTGTAGAATGTTCTGATAATAAATCTCTTCACTATCTTCTTCAGGCTAAAATTAGTAAGGGCTCTCCACTATTATTTATTTGCACTTTTCTAAATTTTATTTTATTTTATTTTTAGTTTCTATTCACCATGTCCTAAATTCTGATTTAAAAAAAAAAAAAGAAAGAAAAAAGAAAAAAAAGAAAGAACAAAACAAAAAATAGTGAGCTATTTTTTTCCCTTCCAGGATCCTGGCTCCTACTGGTACTAAGTATGGTAAAGACATAACTTACTATGTTTGTACTAAGTCATAGTGTATATGGTGGGTACAGTAGCATAAGAAAGACAATCTTTCTTGTAGACTCCTTGGTACTGGATACTTCTTTTGTCATCTTAATTCAGTTTTTCCCAGTGATAAGCTGGCAAATGTTCAACAAATAGCATTTAAGCAGGGGGAGGGAAAAACTGTCTTCCTTGTTTTACCTCCTTCTGTTTTTTCTTCAAGTCTGTGATGGATTATTTGAGGATAAACAAATCAAAGCCTCATCTACCATAATTCCCCAAGTGTGTAGTGGGCTACATTATGACTTCCTCTCTTACATTAACTCTTTACTGCCTCTTTTGGTCATTGGGATGTCTGAAATACTGTCTCTCCTTTGAGCACCTAAGACAAACACTTTATAAATTAAGAGCATGGAAATATAACAAATAACCATAAAGCTTGGTAAGTAATTTGGCATTTGCAGAAGATTACAACAAAAGGGTCTTGCACACTGAGGCATATGCAATGGAGAAATTTTAGCTGCAGCCAATAATAGTTTTTTTATGAAACAAATCTCAGAGGAGAAGAGGGAAGCCCAAAACAACTTCTCCCTTTTTCCTGTACATAAGTTTGGCATCCTCCTGAGGGGAAAGAAATGAGAAATGTATACCTTGTGGCTCATTTCACAGAGGACATGGGAGCATAAAGCCTGGTTTCTAAAGTATAATTTGAGACAATTCCCTCCCTCCCCGCCACCGCTACGTAATGTGTGTTATATTCCTGGAGACTGCAATACAGCATAGGTTCTCTAGGGAGGTAGGGAGTCAGGGTCACAAAATGCCTAGGAGATATTCATTACACCCTTATGAGTAAGAAAATAATAGACCATTTAGTTCACAATGGAGACAATTAGCCTGAATCTTATGAGGAAATGATGTTTATTGTTCTCACAATCCTTTCATAATAGTAATTTAACTGAACTCATCCTAGAGAAATTTGTTATTTCTTTTACAGGTTAAAATTTCTCTAGTAGCATCAGTTTTAAAAATCCTCGTGGTTAAAAACTGTAATGGCAAATACTCTGATCCACAACTTCATTTTACTTTTTCTGGTTGGTCCCATGTGGTTCAGGTTTCTATAAAGACAAGGCATTGTTTAGGGGAAAAGATCAAATCTAAAATCAATTTGATCCCAAAATACTAAACACTAAAGGGAGAAAACTAAGACAGCTCCTACTCGCTACTGAGTAGAGATGGAATGAAATAGACTGCAGCCCAGTGAGATCAGTACAACAGTGGATTCACATGGAACAAACGTGTAATACAGAAAAAGGAAAAGGAAAAGCTCTTTGGAGGAAGGGACATTTGAGCTTTCAGAGAGAGAATAGGAGTTCTTCAGATCAGTAAAGGAAGGAAGAGAGCTTCAAATGGGTGGAAAAGTATTCACAAAGGAGAGGAGCTGTGAAATAAGTTTATGAGATGAGTTAATAGTAGTTTAGTATTGTGAGCTTGTAAATACAAGGTCATGAGGCTAGAGAGAAAGTAATAAATAGATGAGGACTTTGTGTCTTGTGGATCAGTGCTTAAAACTATAATTCATAAACTCCAGTTGGAATACAGGATGATCCACTGAGTGTTTAACTTCAAGTCCTATTTTTTTTAAGTCTATTACAAGAAGGCCATAGGTTAGGTGTCACCTGAAATATATGAGGTGATCTCAAAGGAAGAGGGAGTTCCTCAACATAAAGGTGGGGAGAGAGAAACAGGACTCTTAATCATTCTTTTATATTAGGCAATTTATATAACACTTATTTGCCTGCTTAAGTAGATTTACTGCACAAATATCTAGTTTTAATTAAATACTCCAAGCAAAAGTTTTAAAGATAATACATTATTGCATGCACTAATATAAAACAATAAAAGGAAGAAACTGAGACATTTTCTTTCCTCCTTCCTTTCCTTCCTCCTCTCTTTCTTTCTTTCTAAGATTTACTTATTTATTTTAGATACAAAGATAGTGCAAACTGGGGAAGGGATAGAGAAAGAGGGAGTGATTCTCAAGCAGACTCCCCACTGAGTGCAGAAACCTATGCAGGGCTGATCTCAGGACCCTGAGATCATGACCCAGCTGAAATGAAGAGTTGGATGCTTAACCCTCTGAGCCACCCAGGCACCCCATCCATTTTCTAATTCTAGGAAAACTGTTTAAAAATAATCTAATCAGATAACACAAAATGTCAACCTAGAAACAAAAATTATCAATAAAACTATTTGAAACATGATTTATATCTATTATAATAAATAAGGAGCCTTGCCGCAAACACAGATTTTTCCCTCAGTTGATGAGTTGTTGGATACTATGAAGGCATTATGATAGGCAGCAAAATATTCACAAACTAAGCAGCCAGATCATGACACAACACCTTATTATTTGTTCAGTAATACTCCAGGTCACTTTATATGCGGGCTGGTATTTGCAAAATTTCACTCAACTTTCATAATGAAAGGACCTGCGTATTGTACTGATGCCAATGTCCCAGTTTTGACATTTGTTGTTATAGTAGAGTTGTATAAGATGTTACCTTTGAGAGAAGCTGAGTGAAGGCTACATGGGAACTCTCTTGACTGTTTTTGAAAATTTCTATAACTTAGAAGTCTATAATTTATATTATATTAACTGGGGAGTCTAAAATTATTCCAAAGTTAAAAAAAATTTTTATGTTAAAAATGATTTTTATTATAACATCACTTAAGTATTTCTAAACCTAGAGCTAGGTATAAGCTCCATTTGCTTATAGCTGTTATACATGAATACAACCAAGGCAAATTTACCCATTAAATACAAAGGCAACTACAAAACCAATAAAAGTCAAATTAACAACATTAATTTAATGTGACAGTTAAACCTGTTTGCTAAAATCAAATTGATTCTCATATTGTGAATATCTCCCTCAGTGCTATGGCACAACCTGTGTTTGCTCAGTGGTACAGAGCTTTTTGGTTTTTGCTTTTTTTGCTGTTAAGTAGGAAACCTTAAAATCAACTTCTAAATATTTATCATGAAGTTTAAAATTTTTTTTAACTTTGAAATAATTTTAGACTCCCCAATTAATATAATATAAATTATTATTGTTATAATAAAAATCATTTCAGCTCATATTCAAGATCCAGAACTACTCATTTATTCTTTAAAAGATGATGGGGTGCCTGGGTGGCTCAGTTGGTTAAGTGTCTACCTTTGGCTCAGGTCATAGCGTCCTGGGATCTAGCCCCACACTCGGTTCCCTGCTCATCAGGGAGCCTGCTTCTCCCTCTCCTTCTGCTGCTCCCCATGTTTGGCTCACTCTCTCAAATAAATAAATAAAATCTTTTTTTAAAAAGATGATATATATTAATCAAGTTTGAGAAATATAACCTACATCCTTATGAACTCTCTCAAGCCCTAAGTAAGATTTCCTTGGAATAAACCAACAAACAACTTCTGTGGAAGAGTAAAGGTAAGTAGAGGTGAGTCCATTAAAAGCAGAAGCAACCCTAAAAAGGTGAGATGATACTAATGGAAAATTTTACCAACCACACACTTTGGTCATGTTCCAATGCTAAAGATATGATGAGAGTTACTGACTCCTATTAGTGCACCAGTTACATGGATACAGTACACAAAAACAGACAAAACTGTGACTTTTCTAGGTAATCTGGTGCAATTCCATCAGAGGTCCACCATGTCTGAAAATTCTCAGAGAACTGTATTGTATTCCTGGGAAGTAAGACAGTATCATTTTGTGGCAGATGAGATGGCTGCATCTCTGGAGACCAAGGCTGCCAGCATTTCTAACACCAACTGTGTAAAAATCACACTTCAATTAGTCTCTAAATAAAGATCGTAATTATTTCAGGAGGTTAACTGCAGTGAAGATTTGTTACAGCCTGAGATGAGGTCAGGATTAGGATGTCCTGCAGCAGGGACTTCTTCCTGTATGTTCCCACTCTAAGAAAAGAGGGGTATACAAATAATATCATAAGGAGATACTTAGTCATAGAAAGAGTATAGTATCAACCACTACAAAATGCCTCGGAAATATCATATTTCTTAAAACTTCCAAAAGCAAAAACCATATTAAATTAGCTGAGAGGCAATAGAAGAATTTCTTTTGATTTGTCAGAGCTTTAATATATATTTTTGCTTTCTTAGTGCTCTTTTTATGGAGTCTCTTTGTCATGCTCAGTACACTCCCAGTTTTGTTTTTTTTTTTCCCCCAAACCAGGTTTCAGGTTTCAGGTTTTTTCCAAATGCCATTCCAGCATGCTTTTCTGGGTTTCTATCTGCTTTCCAATGACTGGCACCTGGGCAGCAGATGGTGCAAATGGCCTGCTATATATTTCCTGGATTGATGAAGAGAACTGTCAGGAACCTGGCTGCATTGGCCTGATGCCTCATGGCAGAAAACGCTGCTCAACAGTGACAGCAACTAGAAATAATTTTGATTAAAATGATCTGAAGCTTGTTGAGTTTCAAATGTCGTTTTTATCCCTCTTCTTTACACTTACACAACTTTGGATTTTTGCCTCGAAAACATATTGTTAGTAAACTGGACACCACAGTATCTTAAACCTTGGACATAATCCACTTTTCTGGGAGTGCATTTTTGGCGGGACAGAGGCACTTCATAGCTTACCATGTCCTGCTGCATATCAGACTTGTCTGATCATAGGTGGATGTGGATTTGCACATCCCTATCACAGACTTGATTGTTCTGAAGTGGCGAGGACTACTAATCTGATATCTTGGATATAGAGAATGATCGCAGAGTCAAAGTCATAACCTCATGTTTAAAGTAGAAACATACGGAGTTTTTAAAAAAAGGATTTAATTTAAACTGTGTATAATGCACCAACACAGAAATAATGAATTATTCAATCAAATGAATCTACTGTAAGACCCATCAAGGAAATTGTCTGTACTCATTTATTCAGCCAATAACATTTATCACATTGTCTACTGAGTGCAAGGGACATTTCTGGAGCCTGGCTATTACCTTCCTCAGGGGCTTTCTATACCCTTTCCTTTGACCTCTCCCTCCCAGTACTCCAGGGAATTCTCTGAAATCAATGTTAAGCCTCTACCCTGTTCTCTTTGCTCTGTCACTTCAGAAGATCAGCATTACCAAGAAAAATTGATGTTGTCTACACCATGAAGCTATTGAAGTTTAAGCTTCCCAGCTCCACCTTCCCGTAGGCCTTTTTCTAAGACCTTGTCAATGTGTTCATGTTGTTCAAATGTATTACGTTTCCTAAAGAGGAGTAATCAAATTGTATGAGATTTAGGCTCCACAAAATCTGGGTTAACCTTAGTAACAGAGTATGAGAGAGTAAAACATCAACCTCTTACCCCAACCTGCTGTAGCTAGAACAATGAAAATATCAGAAAGAGGACCCCTTTTAGAGTAAGATGCATATCTTCCTTTAAGCCTCCTTAATGTCTCTAGTACGTCAAATAGGATAAGTCCCATGAAGCCAAAACCAGAAAGCATTCCTAGATAGGCAGTTGGACTGTTTTTACTCACACTTCTGACATCTTTTCCAACACTACTTCTCCACCTCTCTGACCCCAGCTAGGTGTTCTACAATTCAACTCAGTTCTGTCACTGACTGCCTAGAGTTAGCTCAGACCCTACTGGTTAAGGGCTCAGGTCCAGAAGACTGCCTCCATTCAGATGATAGTCACAGATGGGTGCCAGGCTACCACACTTCTACCTGATCTATTGCAAATTCAGAGGTTTCGCCAACCCTACCCCTAGGCTGCCTCAGATTCGATAATTTCCTAGAATGACTCTGGAACTCAGGAAAACACATTACTTACATTCATTGGTTTATTATAAAAGACACGACTCAGGAATAGCCAAATGGAAGAGGTACACAAGGCAAGGTAGGGGGAGCGGGACACAGAGCTCCTGTGCTCTCTCTAGGCACATCACCTACCCAGCCTATCAATGTGTTCACCAATCCAGAAGCTCTCTACACCTCTTTGTTTAGAGGTTTTTATGGAGGTTTTCACTATGTAAGTAAGATTGATGCAGGGGCGCCTGGGTGGCTCAATGGGTTAAAGCCTCTGCCTTTGGCTCAGGTCGTGATCCCAGGGTCCTGGGACCGAGCCCCACATTGGGCTCTCTGCTCAGTGGGGAGCCTGCTTCCCTTCCTCTCTCTCTCTGCCTGCCTCTCTGCCTACCTGTGATCTCTGTCTGTCAAATAAATAAAATCTGTAACCAAAAAATAAAGATTAATGAAATCATTGGCCACTGGTGATTAATTCAGTATGCACTGTGTGACCTGGCTGTGGTCAGAACATGTCTCAGTAACGTGCTGTACTGTGTGCCTCATTGCAGGTGGACCGATGTCTAGGTCTCTTTAGCTGTTTAGGTGTTTTAGCTCTTCAGGTGCTGTTCTGTGGAGAAGTGGCTGCTGACTTGATAAAAAATTATCTTTCCAATTGAAATGTTATTAAAAACCTAGATACAGGGTGCCTGGGTGGCTCAGTGGGTTAAAGCCTCTGCCTTCAGCTCAGGTCATGGTCTCAGGGTCCTGGGATCGAGGCCTGCATCGGGCTCTCTGCTCAGCAGGGAGCCTGCTTCCTCCTCTCTCTCTGACTGCCTCTCTGCCTACTTGTGATCTCTCTCTCTGTCAAATAAATAAATAAAATCTTAAAAAAAAAAAAAACCTAGATACATAAGACAAAATCAGATGTTTTTGAACTTTTTATTTTGAAATAATTTTAGATTCACAGGAATTTTCAAAAATAGTGCACAGCAGTCACATGTAAGTTTCACCCAACTTCCTTCAAAGGTAGCATCTTACATAACTCTAATATAACCTCAAATATCAAAATCAGGAAATTGGTATCAGTACAATCTATAGGACTTATTCATTATTAAAACTTAGTGAAGCCCTGCAAATACTGGCTTAAGCAACAGAAAAGATCTCAAACACTACTGGAAAAAATAATTAAGGGGTGTATCATGTTCTGGTTTCTTAGTTTTGAAATATTTTGTTGCCTATCCTGACACTTTCCTCCTGTTCCTTAGTTAGTAATCATCTGGGGGGAAATGCTCTTAGAATAAAGTTCTTTATTTGTAATAATGGATATAAGTTCATGTTTCGTAGAATATTAATGGTAATTTTGTGTTTGTAGGCTGACACAATCTGTTTGTAGGCTGATACAATCTGATTAGAGAACCTTTTTTTTTTTTAAATTTATGATCTAATAGCTTTCCTGGAATTAGAAAACATTCCAGTTGTCTCCTTCTAGTGTTTTGCTTGAGTGCATGCATCATTATTACTACCTTCCACCAACCCTGACTTGTACAGAATGCTAGAGGGGAGCTCTCAGGAGCCCTGTTGTGTGTGGCACACCACACGGGGTGCTCAGCCTTCAACCAGAACTATCATGACAAATACTTTCCTCCACATTGTGCAGTTTCCTCTCTTTATAAACACCTGGAGGGGTGCTTTTATCTCAGGCTTTTAAAAAACATTTAAAAAATTGTTAACATGAATTAATACTTCACACTGTGGTATATATTTATCCATAATTTTTACATAAAGTCAACTTATGCATAAATATATTCAGCAAGCTACCGGAACCACACAGATTGCTAGCTCTATTGTGAGAGATAGAGCCTTAGAAATGTCGTAATAAACACTCCCTACGTATTTGCTATGTGCCATACATGATCACATTTAGTCTTCCTGGCCCCTCTATGGGTAGGTATTACAACTTGTCACTTATAAATGAGGAAATAGAGGCTTGAAGATATTAAGTTGTCCTACGTCATAGAGCTAACAAATGGAAGATCCAAGATTTGTTTGTTTTTTTACATTTAATATCTTTTTTTTTCTAAATTATTTTTGCTAACATATAATGTATTATTTGCCCCAGGAGTACAGGTCTGTGAATCATCAGGCTTACACATTTAACAGCACTCACCATAGCACATACCCTCCCCAATGTACATAACCCAACCACCCTCTCCCTACCCAGCTCCCCCCAGCAACACTCAGTTTGTTTTGTGAGATTAAGTCTCTTATGGTTTGTCTCCCTCCCGATCCCATCTTGTTTCATTTTTTCCTTCCCTACCCCCCAAACCCTCCAGTCTGCCTCTCAAATTCCTCATATCAGGGAGATCCTTAAGATAATTATCTTTCTCCGATTGACTTATTTCACTCAGCATAATACTCTCTAGTTCCATCCATGTAGTTGCAAATGGCAAGACTTCACCAAGATTTGAATGTAAGTTGATTTTTTTTTAAATCAATGTTTTTAACTGATGCATAATAAATTCCCATAGGATACTGGGGAACCCCTTATTCTAGAAAGGATAGACAGTCTCCCTGAGGCCCAAACAGATTCCTGCTTTTCAGCGGACATCTGAGCGCACATAGTAATCTGAGTGCATGTACTGAGTGTGTCTCAAATTCTCAAAGTCTCAAATTCTCTTCTCGCAAAAGCTATTCAAAAGCCAGACTTTAATTTCAGAGTTGTCTCCCACCCCCAACTGTTACTAACTCACCTATATTTCTTACTTTGTTCCTAAATGCTATTGCACATAACAAAGGAAAACAAGGATTTTAGAAAATAAAATTTCTTTCACTTTTTTTTTTCTAACCAGATTGCCCACTGCAAATATTATTGAGGCATCATAGAAACATATTTGATTTTTACCACTAAGTTAACTGTCACAGAGCTCCTAAAATCCTTGGGACTTCCTGAGTGATCAGGGAGATAGGAGCATTTTTTTGGTCTGATAATGTGATTCTTAGAAACTCTAGATAGCTTTGGGATGGGAGTTGGCCACCAGCAAGACTAAGCCTTGATTAGAAGTTTGGAACTTTCAGGCCTATATCCCAATATCTGGGGAGGGGAGAGGACTGGGAAAGTTAATCATCAGGGGCCAACGATTTCATCAATCTTGTTTATATAGTGAAAACCTCCATAAAAACCTCTAAACAAAGAGGTGTAGAGAGCTTCTGGATTGGTGAACACATTGATAGGCTGGGTAAGTGATGTGCCTAGAGAGAGCACGGGAGCTCTATGGCCCTTCCCCAATACCTTACCCTGTGTACCTCTTCCATTTGGCTATACCTGAGTCATATCTTTTATAATAAACCAATGAATGTAAGTAATGTGTTTTCCTGAGTTCCAGAGTCATTCTAGGAAATTATCGAACCTGAAGCAGCTTGGCGGGAGGGTTGGCGAAACCTCTGAGTTTGCAATAGACCCGGTAGAAGTGTGGGTATCCTGGGCACCCCATTTGTGACCATCAACTGAATGGAGGCAGTCTTGCCCTTAACCAGTAGGGTCTGAGCTAACTCTAGGCAGTCAGTGACAGAACTGAGTTGAATTGTAGAACACCTAGCTGGGGTCAGAGAGGTGGAGAAGTAGTGTTGGAAAAGACATCAGAAGTGTGAGTAAAAACAGTCCAAATGCCTATCTAGGAATGCTTTCTGGTTTTGGCTTCATGGGACTTATCATCTTCGTATTTGAAGGCCCAAAGGGACATATAAACAGATGATTATGTCTGGGACTATTTGTTTTCAGATACTGTCTTGTCAGTTCAGACCACTATAACAAAAATACAACAGACTGGGTGGCTTTATCAACCACAGAAATTTATTTCTCACAGTCTGGAGTTAGGAAGCCAGAGATCAGAGTGCGAACATGGTTAGGTTTTGATGAGAACCCTCTTATGGGTTGCAGATTTCCAGCTTCTGTAACCTCAATATATGGAGAATGCGAAGAGAGAGCAAGTTCTCTGGTAACTCTTGTAGGGACACTCACTAATCATGAGGGCATTACCTCCACAGCCTCATCTAAATCTAATCAGCTCCCAAAGGCTCCACCTCCTAATACTATCACACTGGGGAGTAGGGTTTCAACATAGGAATTTGGGGGTGAAAGGAGACAAAAACCTTTAGTCCATTAAATAAACCATTTCTTAAGGAAAGCACAGCTACTTGTCTGATGTGTATAGTTTTTGTTTTATTCTTGTCACTACGATAAAATGTTTCGCTGTAGCCAAATAACCTCTTACTCTAGGACTGTAATACTGGTCACATACAAAATTATGAGGTAATTAAACCTTTCCTTAGGGTTCCCGTCCTTCCCCAGATACTTGTGCTTGCTTATGCTTGCTTGTGCTTACGCATATGCTGTTGCAGAAGAAGGAAGAAGCACAGGACGTCTGAGAAGCCACCATATTCAGTGGCAAAGCTTCAGACGCCCAGTGGCTGGGTGGCAGTGCTTTCTCCCAGGGCAGCGGATTCGTAGCATGGCAGGAATTGCTGCTGTATTTGCTGTCAGTGAAGTTCCTAGGAGAGATGTATTTGAAGTGCGAAGGTGGGGGTGAACTCCAGTGACTCACATGTCTTTGACAATCACTGCAAATCAAGGCGTCGTAACCTGACAACGAGAATTAGCCTGTAGGATGTTAGTTCTGCACCATGCTCTCTGCTCTGTGTTTCCTTAAGAAGCTCCCAGACCATTTTCCACATGGCATCCTTCTGTGTGGCTTCCTTTCCTGCTGTATCTATAATTGGTTGATAGAGCTCATGCCTTTCAATTTTCAGTTGCTCTATGCTTTATAATAAAGATTGTTGCTTTCTGCTTGGTTAGGCTCCTGATCTCATGTTATTCCCACAGGCTTTTGGCATCCCTTGGTTAAAGCCCACATTTCTTAGATTCTTCCTAGTTATTTCTGCTCCAAATTCACAGCTAAGTAGGTGCTAAACCCCTTCATGTAGAGACAGGCTGCTCCTTTATTAGTGGTACAAAACCACATGGGAAGGACAAGGTTGCTTTGCTGGGATTCAGTAATCGCTGTCACTGTGTATCACCCACCCACCCTGCAGCCTAGGATCCCAGAAATTACTCCTGCAGCTTGTCTACACAAGCCTGCCTTTTGGAGTTCAGGAGTATATTTTTACAGATTCATGCTCAGTTCAGTGTTTCCCAAACCGATTTTTTTCTCTAACATTTCAACAAGGTGAATAGGCATATCAATTCTTATTAGGATTTTGGTGGGTGATTTTGAGGAAATAAGCTATCAGCACGGCAGCAGGTGCCTCCCAAGTTTTCTTACTCTTTCTCTTTCCTCCGGACTCATTTCACATACTCGCTGAGACTGGTATAATCAATTATCTTAGTCAGTGAGATGTTTTCTGAAATCCTTCCAGTAACATACCTTATTCCTTATTAGTGTAGCCTTTCCTCCAAACAGCCATGTAATAGTGTAACCAGAAAACCTAGCACTGAGAAGACAGGACCATGCAGTGTGCCATGCCATTGGTCTCACTTGTGGAACCTGCATTCCTCAAGGCTAGCAAGTGAGGGAGAACTACACACACAAGATTTCTTGTGTGGTTAGATTTACTTCACCATTTAAATCCTCACAGGTGGAAGAATGTAATGGAAATGAGGGGACCCATGGGGTTAGAACAAAAATAACACATTTTAGTAGAACTTTCTCCCATTCCAGAGTTTCCACTGTAGAACAAGGCTGCAGTGGCATTACTCACACAAAGTAGGGTCTTACCAAATGTGAGACTATTCTTAGTACACCACTGTCCTTCATACTTGAAGCTTACATCTCCATCTAGAAGAAATTACACTAAATCTATTCATTGCAACTTCAAGGTTTTTAAACATTGGACTCTTGCAGTTTTTCAAAGAAGCTCAAAGACAATGAGACCATACCTACAGCTGAGGTGTGAAAATATATTCAGTGTCCAAATATTTCTGAATATATCTCTACTTCTAGGCTTTCAGCATTCCAGAAAATCTGCTTCTCCCAAGAGAGAAAACATCTGCCGCATCCAAATGGCGGCTATGTTATTTTGTTCTACATGACTGTTGTACTTACCGAGTTCTCAGACAGTTTTACATTCAGTCCTTTACTTATCCTTCCAAAACTTAAAGAAAAGGAGATATACCAGTAGTCACTCTATAATCTTCTCAGTGATGCCAGTGCTAAGGAACTCAGATTAAAATTTAATACTTCGAATCAGCAAGGTGGAATGGATGAATAATTCCACAGAAGTGAAATATAAAGTAGAATGGTGATGAATTCTACAGAGAAATAGAAATTTGAACTATGGACCCACCAGAGTCTCAGAGTTCCATTACTTCTCCATTGATACTCTTGCTTTCTTATCCCTTTCCTCTTTCTCTTCTTGCTGCTATACACTGAAGAGACTATTTGATCAACACTTACTAGTAAGTCTCTACAAAAACTCAATAGCCTTTTTATTTTAAGTAAACTTCTTTCAAAGATGATTCTCTACTTCCTTGAGAGGTGTAGCAGATCGAATAGGGGTTATCTCCTCCAGAGCCATTCCTCCATTTTCATTGAAAGAAACATCCAATCAGTTGACAAAACCAATATTCACAGACTCAGCCAATGGCTTATGGATGTATCCTCTTCTCCTCCTTTCTAGCCTCCATTACAGTTACAGATGATGCTGGGATCCAATTGTATTCAGTGATAAGTCTGCTGAGGTGGAGGTGGGGTAGTGTTCAGGGAACATTTTCTTATGCTTTCTTAACGAAAAGGGACAAAATTCCAAACATAATCTTTATTTTCCATTCCTTTTCTTTCTGCTTAAATGCAGACATAAAATTAACACTATAATGGCCAGATTAATCACACAGTTGCCAGCTCTGATATAATAAGCCATCAAAACAATGCAATCAGCTATCTCCCTAGAGATATTTTGCGTGTAGACAGCCTTCGTTATTTAATGTTAGTAGACAGATTGTTCCTAAATGATACAGGATGCCTTCTGTTTTTAAGGACTAAACAGTTGGAAGACAAGTCCAGATAATTAAATAATATATACCCATTAATAGACACCCAATCTGTCTAAGGATAAACTTGATCAGAAGCTGACCAACTCAAGATGCTCTCAAGAAGTTGAAATCTAAATAAATGTAAGGAACAATTATATTACCTGTCTAGAGTTCTCTAGCTCATAAATAACTTTTCTTAGAATGAGCTCTTAAGGACAGTGATTGCCTAAATTAGGCACTTAATTATTCCATTGTTTTGGAATTAACCCATGAAGGTCCCAGAGTTTTCTAGTATTTAGGAGAAATAATGGACAGTATGCCCAGTTTGATACTCCAAAGATAGGTGACCCCCTTCATTTTGATGAACTGAATAAGAGAAGGGTTTGCTACTGAGAGGCATAGTCTTTGATTTCTTCTGTGTTTCTCTCAGACTACAGGTGAGGAGCTGGAGCACTCTTCACACTTCTTACCATGACTTCCTTGAATTGTCATTCCTGCCCTTTCATAGTTACTTGCAAAAAAATCATCAGTCAGAGATGAATGTGGCAATAAGATGAATATTCACTGTCTGCCTCCCTGCCTTTTATACCCTTTGCCTAAGAACTGAAAGGGGACAGAGTATGAGGATAAGGGTAAGAAAATACTGAGGACAGGAGATAAACTTTCCAGGAGGCTGAGAAAGTCAGAAAAAAATCTGTAAAACAGGAAAGAAGAGGGAAAAAAAGAGAAGAAGAGGAGGCAAGGGATTATAAAGTCTTCTGCATTTAGGGGAGGGAGAGTCTCCTGAGAGTTTTATGAAGATAAAGAACTGCAGAAAAGACAAAGGTGTTAAGAAATATTTCTGTGAACTTTTTGTTTGGAGAATCTCTTAGTCTTGAGAATTTCAAGGAAATATTTGGGATACTTTTAAATTCATTTTGGAAGCCGGTCTATATTTTCCTACTGCAATACCATGTGAAATTGGATTACATAGGCTTATAATGATCCATCCAGATTTTTTAATCCAATATATAGACAGATACGTGAAATGGTAATTAGCGGCCCAGGTCAATAATTAAGTATACACGGAAGGAACATCTATAAACAACTCAGAAAACAATGTACAAACTAGCCATTAATAGAAACATCAAGAAGAGCTACAATCTTAGACTGTCACAGATGAAGAGATGATATAGGTTAACGTGCATTTTACCAATAAAGAAGCTCAGGCCCAAACAGGTTAATGGACTTGTCCAAGGTTATTCCCAAGTTTTGCACCCAGTTCTATGTCACAGTCCCCTTGATCTTCAGCTTGCAATAACCTCAGATCAGTCAGCAATTCAGGACTCACGCTTGCATTTTATACACTTTAGGTCAATGGGAGCTACAAGGAACCATGAGCGACATTTACTTCAAGAAGAACAGAGAAAGTAAATTGCAGGGAAAACACAGGTGAATGTGGTTAATGATACCTGCCAACAGCAAAGGGAACATGCACTCATCTGCCTTGACACCAGGAAATGAAACTAAAATGAAAGACAAAAGTGTTTTCCAGGTGCTATCATCCAACCTAATTCTCCAGGGCACATAAATACTGAGTGTGAATGCAACAGTGATGTGGAGTGGGCCTCCATCTCCAGCCCTTACAGACTCCCACCCTTGCACCCAGTATAATCTCTAGCTGCAGTAAAATGTTGCGATGGACTGACAAGAAAATATGACATTTGTCTGCCAAAAAAGATATTGGCAAATAAGAAGGAAATCCTAGCTCCTTATAATCTGGACATAGAGCACCAAGCTCCATGTGCCTTAACCCTTAAATGAAGAGCAAGTCCAGAAGGAGAATTGAAGACACATTACTTGCCTGTAATGCGAGGCAAGATGAATAAGACAAAGCCCCCTCATTCATAATGATCATGTTATGAAACTATCAACATTAAAGAAGGGTAAGATCTCTCTCGCACTGATGACATTATGGAAGCAGATAAATACACAACTGCAAATGTCTCAACTGCAACACGTGCATAAAATGCTACGTGCAGAAGTGCTAATCAATCATCCAGGAGTAAAGGCAGAGTTGTAGACTTCTCCTAAATATGATGGTGTAACAGGGAATAGATTGACCTTAATTTAAGCCATAGAAAGCTAGACAGAATAGACAAGACAATGGTTTTCAGACATTGCACAGGAGGCAGCACAGGACGGTAGTCCTTGAGAGAAGGGATGCCAATAAGAGGAGCACAGCAACTGCCAGCTGTCTGCCTAGAGGCAGTTAGTTTCTAAACCACAGTGCGGGGAGGAAGTGAGCTCAAACAGAGTCCAGCGGTGTATCTGACTCAAGAGTAAAGTTTGGAGAGGCCAAGGTACTCATATTGAGGGACAGCGTGCTGGAGAAGAGAGAGCTACACAAATGGCAGTGAGCTCTGAGGATCTAGAGGGATGACCCTTTGAGTCTTTGAGTACAGATGAGCACATCACAAGAGGAAACTACCCAACTCCAGGGAAGGAACCACCAATTGTTTAGCTAAATGATACTCCAAGTTCTCAGCTACCAGCCAGTAGGAAAAGACTCCTCAGTACAGGAGCATTGGAAAGAATGTTTCTAAAGGTATCACTTTACTAGTGGGATTAAATTAACCTGGAAAAAAAAAAGTTGCACTTGAACAACCCTAGCAGAGCTTAAAGATACATCTAGGAATGACCCAATGTTTCCAGGCAGTATGCCAGAACACCAGTACTATTTAAAGGAAGATAACAAAGTCTAGCACCTGACATGTAAAATTTAAAATGAGGAATATCAATGAAAGACTATAAGGCAAGCAAAAAGCAGAATATGTGGATCAAAAGCAGGAAAAAATAATCAATATAAAAGCCTCTCAAATGGTAGCAGCAATGGAATTCTTGGACAAAACACTGAAACAGAGACTCTAAATATGGTCCACAAGTTCAACAATGTAGAAGATAATATGAAATTAATAAAGAAAGATACAAAAAAAAACCTTGCACGCAGGAAAATGGGCATTTAATTTCTTGAAAAGATAATTGACTCTGTACTCTGAAGCAAAATTGATAACTGTATTACAATGTATATCCAAAATTACTCTGGCAAAAATAAAGAATGCTGTGTATACAAAGTTCTTCATTGCATGGATCTCTAAGAGTCAAAGGTTTAAAAAAAAAAAGAGCTTTTTTAGTTTAAGGCTCAAAATAGGAATTGACACATTAACCCAGTCCGTGTCTCCTTTTTTCATTCCGTCCATCCAAGTCCTGTTTTACTCTCTAGATTTTGCTTCTGTAGTGGTTAGAAAAAGAAGAGAGGATAATTTTCTCCAAAGTTATTAACAGCTGTAATTTAGTGGACGTTCAGAGTGTGCCGGTCAAGAACTTTACATGGGTTATCTCATTTAATCCTCCCAACCATCCTATCCTCATTTAGGATGCCAAAGCTAAGATGTGTTAAGGCATTTATTTACTCAAGATCTTACATGCGGTCAGTAAAATATAGGCCTCTCTGTTTCCGGAGCCATGCTTCTCTAACCACTGTGCTATATGCCCTTTAAGAGCAGAACGGGCCTAAACCATTCACTGCGTTCCCCTTCCCTCTTTACCCCAACTTTCACCTGGCCTCCCAGGAGTTAGGAAATATTGAAGAAGCAAGTTTTGTCATATCTGGCCATACTGTATTGTCCACAGAGAATGAAAGGAAAGAATGAACCACAAAGAGGAAGAAGACTTACCACTCTTCCCAGATCCCTCCTTAAAAGTCAGTACTTACGATAAAACCAAGTTGTGCATCACTTAGGGTTTCATGTAGTTCTTGATGTAAACTGGGAGTTGTCTTGGTGTGAAGTAAGGAGAGAGACCATGAATTCAAACGGTGGGACTAACTTTTTTCTGTTTTTCCCACCCGTTTTATATTCCGTGGAAGCAGTCTTTATCTTATATTATTTTGAATCATCCATTATGTGCAACATAGAACTGGGTATGTATCACAGAAAAGTCACATTAATTTTTAAAAACGTGAATACTCTTTGTAAACTATGCAGAGTATTATAAAGGTAGGGTTAAAAAAAATCACTAATAAGAGTAGGCATGAGGAAAATATACTGGCCCATTGAGGTAGATTATAATTGTGGTACTAATGACCTGCCACATTTTCCTAGCACTTTTTAGCTTATGAAATCTGTGACTTATCTCACCCACCGTTACAGTATGCTGGTGAAGTAGATACAAGGTATCAATATCTCTGTTGCAGAGATAAGGAAACAGACACAAAAAGATCAAGTGACCTGTCCAAAGTCACAAAACTAGTAAAGCGTTGTTGTCTGACTTGTGTTCAAATCCAGGTCTCTGACTCCACATCCAAGGGTCTCCTACAATACTTCACTGTTATATTGATAGCTAAGCTAACATTGGTTTATGAGCTTGTTTAGATTTTCTGATGGTTTGATTGCATTCACATTGGCTAGGCCTCTCACTTTCTTTTTCTTTTCTTTTTTTTTTCTTTTTTTTTTTTTTGGCCTCTCACTTTCAACCCTGTTAAATGGTTTTTCCTTTGTTGGTACTACGTTCATTTTCATAAACTTCTTTATGACCCTCAAAAATATTTTAAACTGGCCTCTGTAAGCAATTTCAAAGTAACCAAAATATCTTCGAGGGACAGTCATAGAAAATGAGGGAAAACTGATATAATCTAGATAACTTTTTATGTGTTAGTGAAAGAGGTAATTAATGTGATAAGGGAAATGTGTGTTCTGAGGTGACTGACCAGTCCAGCAGGGGAATCCCAGTCCGGGCCCCAGGGCCATTCCAGGCTTTCCACTGGCCATAGCTGCAAGAGTGGCACAGATACGGAAGTAAAAGTGTATAAACTACCCTCTTCGTTTATGCTCTGGGCTCAGACCTTGAGAGATTATTCTCTTCTGGGCCTGCTGGTGCAAAATAAACCTTCGATCCTCCAAGGTGTCCCAGTGCCACTTGTTTTTTTTGGCCAGGATCCAGTCCGTGTTCCGTAACAAATGTATCCACCCACCAGCCCTAGGAGATGGGTGCTCTCACCCCTGCCTCAGAGGTGAGAGCTGGGAAACCCAGAGCCCTTCAATAAGTGCCCGGGATAATCCCCTTTGTAACCTATGTCTGGGAATCAACATAACTTGCCTGATTCCTAAACCCATGTTCTTTTCACTCTACTACTAAAGAGGTTAGGATTTCATTTCTGGTTGACAGATTTGATATTTTGTGGCTAAGATGTCCATTTTTTTTAAGATAAATATTGTATGGGGGCGCCTGGCTGGCTCAGTCAGTGAAGCGTGCAACTCTTGCTCTGGGGGTTCTAAGTTTGAGGCCGAGTTGGGTGTAGAGATTACTTAACAATAAAATCTTTTAATAAAAAAAAGGAGGAATATTTTACATAGTCTTTGAATCTTTTAATGTTTTGGACTTTAGTTCTATTTAAAATGAAACTAGTCAGGTTGAATTAGTCTGCTGATGTGCAGGAGCATTGCAATTTTTTTTTATGTTTTATTTTTTAATTTATTTATTTGACACTCAGAGATCACAAGTAGACAGAGAGGCAGGCAGTGGGGGGCGGGTGGGGAGGGAAAGCAGGCTCCCCACTGAGCGGAGAGCCCAATGTGGGGCTCAACCCCAGGACACCAGCATCATGACCTGAGCCGAAGGCAGAGGCCCCAACACACTGAGCCACCCAGGCGCCCCTGCAATATTTTAATATGACCACAGTATACTTATTTGGCAACTTTGCTTACTGAGATGTTTTTTATTTTTTTAAATATATTTTTTAATTTATTTGACAGATAGAGATCACAAGTAGGCAGAGAGTCAGGCAGAGAGAGAGAGAGAGGAGGAAGTAGGCTCCCCGCCAAGCAGAGAGCCTGACGTGGGGCTCGATCCCAGGACCCTGAGATCATGACCTGAGCCGAAAGCAGAGGCTTAAACCCACTGAGCCATCCAGGTGCCCCCTGAGATGTTTTTGAAAACAAATAAATCAGCAAATATGGTACCAAATGTATGAAAGTGCATCAGTCATAAGACAGTAAGTTAGTTTGCTATCCAGAACCCAATGACACTTAACTTTATGCATACTTTTAACAAGTACAGTGAGTTTTGACTTCCCAATTTGTGGCAGATTAAAAACCTCATATTAGACAATGGAAACAAGAGATATTAGAGGTGAATTGAGAATCATATAAGGATATGAACGATTTCTCCATGAGAAGGTAAAAAACAATACCAAGATATATAGAAGGATTTCACAAAGGCTACTATGTGGGTTGCATATTATGGAGGAATGTGTATTCATTTTTCCCTTCCTGGAAAGTTGTATTTACTCCACAAACTCCATACCTAAATGTATCGCTATAACAGTAACTGAAATAACAATAGATGTGGTGGCCTGCAGGACCATAGGGCTAGAGAGGCATGTGATCCAGAGCGGCCAACCGGGAATGACCCAGCAGGGCGTTGTCGGCCACCTGGTTCTGATCTCAGATATCCTCAAGATGATTTCCGTGTTCCATTCCTGACATGGTGAACACTGACAGGGGGAGAAAGAAAACAGTAACTGAGGTTCATAATAACAAAAAGATCAAAATTAAATCAGCGAAAGAGCTCGTGGAAATGCATCAAGTTAAAGATCTTCATTTTTTAGACGAAACCAACTATTCTCAGAGAACTTAGGTAACTGCTCCAAGCCACACAGCTTCGCCTGACCAGGCTGTCAGAGCTAAGAAAATAACTCAGGTAGGTGGAGGGCTCATCACCACTGCCTTACTTTTCCAGGTGCCGTATGCATCGAGGCTGCTATTTACTAATATTACACAATATTACTGATTACACAATAATCAGTCTCTTAAAGATTGCATTTGAAAAGAAAAAGTGATTTCTTTTAAATCTTGGAGCTTGAGAAGTAGTTAACTTCCTGTGATCTTTAAAGATCACTTCTGGGAAACACCTCTTACTGTTAGGAAATGAGGTAAACGTGCTGTTGCCGTATGCTAAATTTTTAACCACCACGGACAAACAGGTCACCCCATTCCTTGCTCCCTTGGATTAATCTCGAAGGGCCTCTGTTATGGAAGAAGATGAAATGGAGAAATCTGTGAGCACTACACACTTTGACCCCCTGAAATGGATGGAGGTGACTCAATATTCTCATAGCAGTCTGGGGGTGTCAATTAGAAATGAAGGAAAGGTCAAAATGAGAACGCAGAGATGATTAAAATATAGGGGAAATTAACCTGAGTGCCAGAGACTCATCACTGAAGCTGAAAAGAAAAGTAGGTAGAGTGGGGGAGAGGCAGAATGGGAATCACATTAGTACTAAATAGGAAGAAACTACAGGAGGGGAAGAAACACATCCGTGTGCTGACTCCTCTCTCACTTCTCAAGCCTTCACAGCTGGGTTTCAGCATTGTCACTCAACTGCTAGCTACCCCCTTTGCTTCAGATCAGAGCCTCTTTTCAGACCCTCCGCCACCAGCCCCTTCAACACTGCAATGTGGGAGCGGAAACAATCCCAAGAAGTGCAAAAATTTAGGAAAGCTTAGATTATTTTCTAAATATCTGTAAGTAGTATAGAAGCATTCATAATTTGAAAAGATTAATTTTAAAAAGGGAGGGAGGGAAGGAAAAGTACAGACTGTTTTCTCTTTTGACAGTGCATTTTCTAGACTCTCCTCTGAGCATCCTCCCCAAGGAATTCCCTTCTCTTATCTGCTTCTTTCCAAGCCCCAGACCACTTGCCCTGCTTCAGCACCTAGATTTCAGGTGTGAGTGAATGGAACCGTAGCCAGAGATGTCATCAGACGTGGGGGTACCCAGATGCTCTGACTCTTATCAGGGTTCTTGCTTTTTGCCAGAAAGCTTACTTTACTAGAGTCACTTAATCTACAACTCAAACAGGAGCCAGAGCCACAAACAGCCTTGACAGTGATGAGGTTGAGTTTTAGTGTAAAAGCCCTAAAGGAAAGGGACACTGTACTAGTAATGGGGAGTTTAGGAGACAGAGATCAAGAGAGAGAATATATTCTGGAGTAGAAACCCAAATCCTATACCACTTTTGGTCACAGGTAGGATGTTCAAATACAGGAGGTAGATTTGATGAAAATCCATTAGCTGCTTAAAAATAGCCTAATTGTTCAAGCTGATGGAAGTTCTATGATACCAATCATATACTCTTTTGCTTTACAGTCTCTTCTCAGACCTTACTGGACTGGCCCCTTCAACAGTGTAATACTGGGCATGCCTTTTTCTTCAAGCTTTCTCTTTCCAAATTTCTATAATTGTACTTTCTTCTGGTCATCTCCTGTGTCTGTCTTTGTTATTTCTTTATCACCAGATAGAGAGCGTTTGGTCCTTTACCTCCTTTGTCTCTCATTTCATTCTCCAAGTGCTGAACAAATTCTTTGGGATAACTTTATCCATATGCTGATAATAATATATGATTCAGAAATTTCATGATCCACATTCAGTTAAGACAGTGTTGAAAGGAAAAAGCGAACCATCTTTTCCTGTGGCTCTTTTTAGTGAGTGGATAAACTTTTCCCCAGAAGCTAATTAGTAGATTCTCTATTCTGTTTAATTGGCCAAAATTGGGTTACGTGTCAACAAATATTTGTTGGACCAATGACAGACAAGAAAGGTAGAATTCCTGTGGTGGCTGAAACTAATCATCTTAAGAAGGAATGATATTTGTCAAGGTCCTAGCAGGAGAGTTTTATAAAGGACATTTTGCTTAAGTGTGGCTAAAATGTAGAGAAACCACAAGGGATAGTATAGTTTCCTGCAACTAGTTATAGGGTGCCCACGAAGAAGGCAGGGAGGTGTGCCACTCTTAGATGTGAAGGGGAAAAGGGGAGAGAGCTTTTGAGTACCTATGTGGTCTTTGGTAGAATTATTTTTGATGCAATTTGATCTTTTGTGTGTTGATGTTTAATGTGATCTTGTATCCAGCATATAAATAGACTCTATTTTTAGTTTTAATAGTCTGTGGATTTTCCTGTGTGTGTGTGTGTGTGTTTATGTATCTCATTACATCATCTGTAATCACACACGGTCTCATCTCTTCCAATCTATATACATTTTATCTCTTTTTCTAAAATTACTGAATTCATCAGAATCTCTGTTCTATATTGAAAAGTAGTGGTGATATCAGGTACACATGGCTTATTCCAACTTTAAACAGAATGCATCTGAATTTTCTCTATTATGTTTGCTATTTTCTGAAGGTTTTTATTATAGAACCTCATCATCTCCTTTCTATTCCCAGTGGCTCCTCTTCGTTTAATCCCTCATTATCTCTCTCCAGGAATATTGCAATAGCCTCCTAATTCATCTGCCTCCAGCCTCATCCCCCACAAATTCATCTTCTGCATTGTGATCAAAGTAGTATTTATGAAATGCAAATCTGATCATAACTCTACATGCTTACAATTCTTCATTAGCCCTGCAAAATGAGTAAACACACATGTCCAGGTTCCTAATGGAAAAAAAAGTCAACTCTGTTATATTAAACAGAACTTCAACTTATATAAGTTTCCTATTTGTTTGAAGAATATGATTTAGGCAAAGTGAGAATGCCTTAATGTTTACCATTCAAGCCCTGCCCTTTTAAATCTAACTTGTGACTCACCTTCACGAATAAACTGCTGAGGAGAGCTTTTCATAGGATTTCCTCCTGTGTCTATCCCAAGAATCCTCCTGCCCCCACTTTACAAGTAATACCCCCATCACCTGCGTATCACAAAATCTCCATTCCACTGTTGACAAAACCCAAGTCTCGAATATTCTTAGGTTGTACTCTTATATAAAGAAAGTCTGGGGTGTGAGGGCAATCTGGCTGGGTCGTCTGTCACCTCATTGATCACCAGGGTTGACTCTGCTGATCTGGCTGGCTAGGCGGGTATCTCCATCCTCCCCCACCATGCCATTTGTGTCCCTCCCGAAGCTGCAAATTATACAGAGAGATTCCTTTCTCTGTATAATTTCCTCTATATTTTACACATTTTATTGTGCTCCATGAGTGGAAGAGGAGGAGGAAGAGGAGGATCTTGGATCTTCCCTGATAGAGGAGGACCGTTCTTCCCTCAGGAGTAGCCACACTCCCCTGCTAGAACCTCCAAACAAGCTCTCAAGGTCCATTTGTAGGAGAACATAGGACAGTCAGGCTTCCAAGACTCCAGACATATCCCAATGAGGTGCTGCATGTGGCAGTCTGCCTTTCTCTAAGAAAGAAAAAAAGAAAGTCTGTGATTTTTTTCCAGTTTTATTGAGATATAATTGACATACATCACTGTATACATTTAAGGAGTGGTTTGCACAATGGGTTGACTCACGTATATTGTGAAGTGATTATCACAATAAGTTTTCCTTTTTTTTTTTTCAATATAGTACAGATGTATTATCTCACAGTTTCCATGGGTCAGGAGTCTGGTATGTCATGACTGGGTTCTATGCTTTGGGGGTCATGTGATTGAAACAGATGTCCTCTGAGCTTATGTTTCATCTGAAGCTCAAGATCCTC
Organism: Lontra canadensis; assembly: GCF_010015895.1. Lineage (NCBI taxonomy): Eukaryota > Metazoa > Chordata > Mammalia > Carnivora > Mustelidae > Lontra > Lontra canadensis. The sequence goes on from NW_022631006.1 coordinate 14,812,839, forward strand.
TTCCAAGCTCTTTCACGGGTTTGGTATAATTCAGTTCCTTACAGCTGTAGGATTGAGGTCCATATTTTCTTTTCTTTTTTAAAATTTTTATTTATCTATTTTTTTATTATTTATTTTTTAGTTTCGTGTAGTTATTTAAATTCCAGTTAGAATGTACTATACCTTGGCGAATTGAATTTAAGTTATAAATAAATAAATGAATAAATAAATAAATTCCAGTTAATTAACATACAGTGTAATATTAGTTTCAGGTGTAGAATGTATAAACATCCATCATCTTATTTAGATACAAAAAAAAGAAAAAAGCAGAAAAAAGAACAAAGTGTTTTCTCCTTGTGATGAGAATTCTAAGGATTTACATGTCTTCCCCTTTCTCATGTGTCCATAGAGGGTGTGAACTATAGCCATCATGTTGTACATAACTTATTTATTTTATAACTTTCTTTTCACCAGAAAGTCTGTGATTTCAATGTGCAAAGGAACTGAAATGTGATGAGGAGCCCAGCTACCAGCTGATGAGATTTCCCTCCTTCCTTCCCTGGTAAGCACAATAATTTTAGATTACATTCTGTGTCTTTAGTCTTACTTTACACAACACCCTCTTCCTAGCTTAAGCTATTTTCACAATCCCTTTCTACATGTCAAGCTTTTGTAACATCAACATATGGACATTTCTATAACAAGCTATGCCAGACGAGGCCTCCTGTATTTTCATATGTATGTTTCCCATGCCTGAAGTACTCTTCCCTCAGAAAGCCTTTTCTTTTTCAATCCTCTGTTCTTGTGTAATTTCTTCCAGGGTCTTCCAACCCTAGAGAGTAGAGATTCCTTTCTCTGTGTAATTTCCTCTATATTTTATACATTTTATTGTGCCTTTTACTGCATTGTAAATTCATCTCTGAGACTGTCACACACGACTTGACCCAGAGGTGGCTTGCCATGGTTTTTGATGAATAAATGAATGAGTGCGTGCGTGAATGCATCAGTATTTCAGTGAGTGTTTTTGAGGCCCAGGCTGGCACAGTTCTTGGCACACAATCAATATTCTGTACATGATTCGTTCCTCTTGATTCACTGGGCAGTTGCATTAGGCCTCTGTCACCCAGAGCCATCCCAAGAAGGCCACCAAGAGAACCGTTAGAGGCAAAGCAGCTTCAGTTACTCAGGACCATACCAAACTGGGTCATGGAAGCATCTGATTCCTCATTAGCCTGTGAATTACTGGCACCTTGATCATTCTGAGGGATGATAATAAGGCAGCTCAGTCCATGTCTGATGTTTCACCAATGCTGAAAACTCTCATTTCAGAATCATCCAGTTAGAGAAGGTAAGAGCTCATAGGAAACATTGTTCCCTGTCCTGAATGCCTCAGTGTGGGGCTGGAGAGTATCCAATAGTAGGCGGCGGTACTATTTGGGAGGGTGCAGGGGCCCTGGAAAGCTACGAAGAGCTAGAAGATAAAGTTTCTAACTCTGAACTGGCTTTGAGAAAAGAGAAGTTACAGCTAGGCATTTTACTAGATGAAGTGTGCTAATGTGCCTCGTTTTAATTATCACAACAGGCCTGCAAAGTCAATATTATTCCCATTTTATAGATGAAGACCCTAGGGCTGAGTGAAATTAACTCATTTAATGAAGGTTCCAAAGATAGTAACTTTCTAGGCCACTGTTACAAAATTAGGTCTGGTCTTCCTCCAAAGAATTCAGGGTTTTATTGTTGTTATTTTCTTAACCCTGTATTACAACACACTTTCAAAAGCAAAAGTAGCTTCAGCTCACACCATTCTCAAAGCAACTTCGCTTGCCAGTATCCCTTAACTAGGAGCATATTACAGTGCAATATATCAAGCTATTTCTGTAAAAGAGGGAACTCAGCAAGCATTTAATGCCAGATGTCATACAAACTGACCACCCACCTTTCACACACAAAGAAGCAAAGAACGAGAGCAATTAGACTGCTGACTGATGTCAGGCTAAAGAAAAGAGGCAAGAAGGTAGCACAATACTCTTGAAAGAGGGTAGCGTTAGTTTAAAAACAACATGAATCAGAATTTAAGCTAAACTATAATTTCTGTAATTCAGTGAATAAAGAAGAAATTAAATTTCTATTCACATCTAGTTCGAAAAGTTTTTGATTGTCATATTACATTTTTCTGTTGTGTAGAAATACAAAATTGGGAATTCATTCCAATTTGCAACAGTAATTCAAGACTGTCATGTGAAAGAGATACTTGATGTGTTCTGCTTGATCCCAGTGGCAGAACTAAGACCAATGACTGGAAGCTTCAGGAAAGATAATGAAAGAAAACCGTCTGCAATAGATAGCATTGTCCACAGGTGGAATTAGTTGCTTCCAGCCTCCTCAGGGATATTCAAGAGTAAATGGTACAGCTAGGGTGTTTCAAGAAGATCAGAATTCCAGTGAGGTTAAATCCAATGATATCTGCAGGTCTTTCTCAACCTGTACTGCTTTGGTTCCAGATCAGTTGAAAGGATTTCTACTTCCTTTGGTATTGGCAAAACAGCTTACATTTATTTGGAACTGCAGTACTATTATATTAGTAATTTATCATTGCATATATCCAAGTATTTTGTTTGTGTCTACAGACTCCATTTTGCCCTACATTAATATGAAATGTACCAACTAGCTGCAGTTGATTTATTCTGTACTATGGTGAGCTTTAATCATCTTGATGAACAAGTCTCCTGCTAGGCTTAACTAAATATTTATAAAATACAAAGTCAAACTTGAAGAACACAGTCATTAATTTAAAAAAAAAAAAAAGTCACAGTATTTCTAATAATGGTTTTTGACAGAAATTTGAAGTCCACTTATACTCCCCTGTTACTGGACATCATCCCAAACCTTACCTTAATTTTGAAAATCTTTGTTTACAACATTTGGCAAGTAGATAAGCCTTAGATTTATTGCCATTGTTTATTTTTATAGATCAACATAATCTTAAATATGAAGAAACAAAATTTTTCCTCATCCTCTTATTTGTACAGGTGATAAAACTGAAGCTCAGAGTATCTGGATGTCATGCGTAAGGCCACACTCTGCTTTTCAAGGACAAAATTTTCATGTAGAACTATTTCCTCATTCTTAGTCTGTTGCGTGTGTGTGAGTGTGTGTGTGTGTGTGTGTGTATGCACGCGCGCGCATACGGTAATCCTTCATTATGCATGATTTCACTTTCTGTGGTTTCAGTGACCTGCAGTCAGCCATGGTCTGGAAGCAGGTGATGTCTTTCTGAGGAATCATCAGAAGGTCGATGGTAGCCTAATGCTCCCTCACAGTGTCTGCATGATTCACCTCACTTCCTCTCACCATGTGGGCATTTTATCATCTCACAGCATCACAGAAAGAAGGGTGAGCACAGTACAATAAGATATTTTGAAAGAGGCAGAGAGAGACCACATTCATATAACTTTTATTTCAGTATCTTGTTATAATTTTTTCCATTTTATTATTAGTTATTATTATTAATCTCTTACTATGCCTACTTTGTAAATTAAACTTTATTATAGGTATGTATATATAGGAAAAAACATACTATATGTGGTATAAGTGTGTGTGTGTGTGTGTGTGTGTGTGTATGAAAAAACAATATATGTAGGTTCCAGTCTATGTAGGTATTCACAGTATATGAAACCCATGGTTTCAGGCATCCACTGGGAGGGCATCCTAGAACATGTCTCCTGTGGATAAGGGGAGACAACTGAAAAGAACATGAATGTATATGTAACATAGTATATAAATATAATCATACTTTACCCTTATTATATAATATATATTTATATTTTTATAATAATTTATATCAATTTATATAATAGCTGATATCTAAATTGGCAAAAATGAAGATATGCATAATGAATACAAAGATTGAGAATGTGGGCCTCTGTATTATGTTTGCTAGATAATTTTTAAAATATTCAATTCTAATATGTATTTAACTTTTATTGTGATTCTTTAGGCTCAGTTACTGACAAGGCAAACATTTCTTCTGTCTACTGAAACTTACAATATAGAAACGGAAGCAGATGGTTAAGGGTCCAATTGTAATACCTTATCAGCACTGTGATGGAGGAAGTAGAAGCACATGAAAGCATTACCTCATGTGGGCTTGGAGAGGTTGGGAATGTCACAGAGACAGCTCCCAGGGGGTTTAATGGCTAGTGGGAAACTGAAAACAGAGCCAAGGAAAGAAGACTAGAAGGAGGGAGAAGAGCACTGAAGTAAAAAAGATATCTGCAAAGTCACAGAGGTGAGATAGGACAAGAAACATCCAAGGAGCTAAAAGAAGCTAAATGTAAGTGTGTAAGGGGGTGGGGGTGGAGAAAGTGAAGCAAGTGGTTAAGAAAGTGTACAGAAAGAAGGCTGGGAAGAGTCATGTAGAATATTAAACAAAAAACATGGGGTCACAAGGTATGCATTACAGTTTAAGATTTCTGTTGGGTTTCACACGTATCCCTTACTGGCTCTACTTGTTGACTCCCAATTACTCCCAACCCAGTTAGCAACTTTTTCCGTCTTTTTAGCTCCATGAGCAATGCTGCTCTCTGCCCGGTTGCTCAGGCAAGAATTCTGTTTAATTCTCACACCCAGTTGGGTCAGCAAGACCTTTCAATTCTGCCTCCTGAATTGTTCTTGTATCTTCAACTTTTTCACATCTCCATAATCACTACTTGCTTGGTTTATCCTGTTTTATAGCAATGACCAGGAGGTCTTCTTGCCTTTGATATATCCTTTCCCTTGCCAATCCATTTTCAACATGGCACTTACATCAGCTGGAGGCAGAATGGCACATTAGGGGGAACACTGGGATGCAAGATGGGAAAGTGAGAGAGATTCCCCATCAAATTCTGACATATGGTTGCCAGAACTAATAAATATGGTGAGTGTACCCAGCTGAGTACTATAGAGAAAACATGAAGATCCTGTCTTCTTCTCAGTGTCCCTTTTCTCCCTTCAACACCTCCCCCAAAGACACACACACACACACACACACACACACACACACACACACACACACATTCTTGTTTCTTATCAGAGCTAGAACACAGCTCTGATAAGAAGCCCTAGAAGGGTGACTTTGGGCACTGAGTTTAGCAGCAGGCACAACCTAGATCCTCTCTGTCAGATCTTTCCTGTGCTGCTGCCAAACTATCTTAATTGGCTGTGAAGACTGTTAGGAAACTGTCAGCAGCTTGGAATTGCCAGCTTCCTGTGAGTGAGGATATACTGAAATCCCATTTCCCCCGTTGCCTTCTACAACTCTGTTACAAAAAATGGTAACTCAGAGCTTAAAAAATATGAGAGATTACTGACCTCCTGAATTCTCAGGGATACTGCTAAGATACCTTTTGAATTTTTCATCCTTTAAGCAATTAAAAAAAAAACAAAACATTGTGGGTAGGTTAATCCCACCACTTGTCAAATAATGGCCTTTTTTAGTTTCATTTGTCTCTCAATATAGGCAAGTTATTTCTGTGCCTCATTTTCACCCATTCAGTTACCAACAACTGAGCTATTTCTCCTTCTCTGACTCAGAAGGAAGACAGAAAACTGTGAAATAGCACTATGAAACAACTTCTTGCTGAAGCACTTTGATACCATAAGGTACCGTCAGCAAGTGGGAAGTTGGCCTTTACTTAGAATTGATTTGGGAACTGTGTACTTAAAGCCACACAGTCCATTAACAATTTCAGTGCAGGAAGGTTTTACTATGACTGAGTCATAAGACTGAGTTTAAGCAGGTGCGTTTCCTGAGACTCTGAGCGCTTGTGCCAAACTCTAACCTGTTTCCATTCTTCGTCTTCATGTTTTGTGGGTTTTATACTGCTGTAGTTTCTATGATCACACTTGGCGTTTTGTCAGAATCAGTACTAGGGAGAAAAACTTCCCACGGAAGATAGATTCTGAGTATGTTAAAATACACTCTCGATACTTTTTTAAATATGCAAAATCTGCCCTTTTTGACAAAGTATCTTTTTTTAAGATTGTATTTATTTATTTGACAGAGAGAGAGTGAGAGATCACAAGTAGGCAGAGAGGCAGGTAGAGAGAGAGGGAGAAGCAGGCTCCCTGCTGAGCAGAGAGCCCAATGCGGGGCTCGATCCCAGCGCCCTGAGATCATGACCTGAGCTACCCAGGTGCCCCATAAAATCTGCCCTTTTAAAGTATCTGATTTTATGCATTTTTTCACATGTATAGCTCCAGTATGGCTTCTGCAATCATGATACAAAGTATCTCCTTCATCCCAACAAGTTCTCACTCTTCCTTTGTAGCCAATTTCCTCCTCCCACCTGCTGAACCCTGGTAATCACTGATCCTCTTTCCATCACTAGATTATTTTTCCTTTCATAGAATTTCATATGAATGGAATTACAGAATGTGTAGTATTTTGTTTGTGGCTTCCTTTACTTAGTACAGTGCTACTGAGATGCAGCCATGATGTGAATATCATTAGTTTCTTCCTTCTTATTGCTGAATTGCCTTCCATTGTATGAGTATTCCAAAATTTGTTTACCTATTCTCCAGTTGATAAATATTTGAGTCATTACCAATTTTTTTTATTATGATGAATAAAACTGCTATGAACATCATTTTACAGGTCTTTGTGTGGACATATGTTCCTGTTTTCCTTGTGTCAATGTCTAGGAGTGAAATTGCCAGGCAATTTGAAAAGTATATGTTTAAGTTTGCATCCCCACCAATTTTTCCATACCTTTGTCAGCACTTGGTATTGTGAGTGTTTTTCATTTTATCTATTTTGATCAGTGTATAGTGACATTTCATTGTGCTTTTAATTCTCATTTCCTTGATAACTAATAATGTTGAGCATATTTTCACATGCTTACTGGCCATTTGTGTATTTTAGTGAGATTTCTGTTCAAATTTTTGCCTCTGTTTATTGGGTTTTCTTCTTATTATTTATTTGTTCCAGTTTTTTTTAAGTTTAAAAAATCTTTTATTTTTATATATAATACATAAGCAATAAGATTTTTAAAAATTTTTTAAATTTTCTTTTTAGGATTTTATTTATTTATTTGACAGAAAGAGATCACAAACAGGCAGAGAGGCAGGCAGGGGGTGGGGGGAAGCAGGCTCCCTGCTGAGCAGAGAGCCCGCCGCAGGGCTCAATCCCAGGACTCTGGGATCACAACCTGAGCCAAAGGCAGAGGCTTCAACCAGTGAGCCACCCAGGCGCCCCCATAAGCAATAAGATTTATTTTTTTTTATTAACTTATAATGTATTACTTGTTTCAGGGTTACAAGTCTATGAATCATCAGTCTTACACAATTCATAGCACTCACCATAGCACATACCCCAGATTAATTTTTTTAAATAAAGTATAATAAGAATTTACATTTTAAATTATTACTGGATAACCCCTTTTCCAATTAGTGTTGTGTTTCATCTTACTGTTTGTATTTCGTATCAAATTATTTTAACTATTTAGGAAATTTAAAACTTATTAAAAAGTAGATAAAATAGTATACTGAAACCCCATTGACCTATTATCTAACTTCTACAGTTATCAATATTACCCCATTCTTATTTTCACTATACTTTCACTCATTTTCTATCTACCAATTGATTATTATTATTACTATTAGTAGTATGTTAATTTCTTTTTTTTTAGGTAAAATTCATTTACCAAAATACAGTATCCCCCTTCTTATCCATGGGGAGTACTTTCCAAGACCTGTAGTGGATGCCTGAAACCATAGGTAGTACTGAACACTATGCTTTGTGTTTTTTTCCTATGCATACATACCTATGATTAAGTTTAATCTATAAACTAGGCATAGTAATAGATTAATAATAACTAATAATAAAATAGAACAATTATAACAAAATGCTGTAATAAAAGTTACGTGCATGTGGTCTCTCTCTGCTTCTATAAAAATACCTTAATGTACTCTATTCACCCTTCTTGTAATGATGTGAGATGATAAAATACCTATGTGATGAGAGGAAGAGAGGTGACTGGTAGGCATCGTGATGTAGCAACAGGCTACTATTGATCTTCTGATGATATGTCAGAAGGAGGACATCTGCTCCTCATTACTGTTGACTTCAGGTAACTAAAACCAAGAAGAGTGAAACTGCAGATAACTTTACACAAACAGTGATGTACAATTCTAAAAAATGGATACAAATGAATAACCCACAATCCACACCTCTATCATAATATGGGGCATTCTTGTCTCCCCAGAAAGTTTTGTTGTGTCCTATTCCACTCATAACATTCTTCACTCCAACCCAAGCAAACAGTATCCTGATTTTCTTTTCTCCTTAGATAATTTGTGCCTGTTCTAAATGTTAACATAAATGGAATCATTCCATATGTAATTTTTGTGTCTGGCTTCTTTCACTCTGTACATTATTTGGGAAAGTCATCTGTGTTATTGAGTGAATCAACAAGTCATTATTATTATTGAGTAGTATTCTGGTTTATGGCTGTACTGTAGCATGCTAACCATTTTTCTGCAGATGCACATTGGGAATATTTCCAGTCTTTAGCTATTGTGATTAAAGCTACTATGAACATTTTGGTTCTTACAGTATCAATATTATTAGTCTTTTACTTTTGAGCCATCTTACTGGGCATTTAGTAATATATCATTTTTATTTGCATTTCCCTGCTGTGAGTCATGCTGAGTACCTTTTTATATATTTTTTTGACCATTTGTGTTACTAATCAAGTAATACAATTTGTGATGTGTCTGCTCACATCTTTTGCTCATATTTTGGGGGGTTAACTTTTATTTTATTGTTGAGTCATGAGAATTCTTAATATATTCTGGATACAAGTCCTTTGTCAAATATGTCTTATAGGGGTACCTGGGTGACTCAGTGGGTTAAAGCCTCTGCCTTTGGCTCAGGTCATGATCCCAGGGTCCTGGGATTGAGCCCCACATCAGGCTCTCTGCTCAGCATACCCTGCTTCCCTCTCTCTCTCTGCCTGCCTCTCTGTGTACTTGTGATCTCTGTCTGTGAAATAAATAAATAAGATCTTTGAAAAAAAATGTATTATAAATAGATATTTTTGAAAATTTTTCTCTGGTATTAAAGCTTGCCTATTCATGTTAATGTTTTTAATAATGATAAAAATATTGTATATCATCTTGTATATTGTCTTCTACAATATCTTTGTATATTGTCTTTGTATATTGTCTTCTTGTATATTGTCTTGTATATTGTCTTTATGGATTTAATTTTTATGTTTAGGTCTATCATTCAGCACGAATGAATTTTTGTGTGTGGTGTGACTTGTTTTTTGTTTCCATATGAATATTCACTCATCCTGGGACCATTTTTTGAGAAAACTGTCCTTTCTTCATTGAAGGGACGTGGCACCTTCCTTGCAAGTCAGTTTTCTACATTAATATGGGCTCATTTGGATACTCTATTCCACTCTATTGATCTGTTTGTCTATCTTTAATAACAATGACATGCTTTCTTATAGTAATACTTATAGTAAGTCTTGAAGTCCGGTAGTGCAAACCTTCCAACTTTTTTTCCTTCTTATTTTTCAAAATTGTTTTGAAAATTCTAGACCCTTTGCATATTCATATAAATTTTAGTACAGGCTTATCACTTTCTACAAAAATATCTGTTGGAGTTCTTGTTGAGATTATATGCAGTCTATAGATTAATTTTGGTAAATGGACTCTTTAAAAATATCGAGTCTTGGGGCACCAGCATGGCTCAGTCAGTTAACCATCTACCTTGGGCTCAGGTGATTATCTCAGGGTCCTGAAATTGAGCCCTATATCAAGCACCCTGCTCAGCATGGAGTCCGTTTCTCCCTCTCTCTCTGCCCCTTCACCCTGCTAATGCTCTCTCTCTCAAACAAATAAATAAAATCTTTAAAAACATATCAGGTCTTTCAACCTATGGATATGTCTCTCCATTTCTCCCGCTAATGTTCTGTGGTTTTAAAAATGGAAGTTTTGCATGACTTTAAAATTTATTCCTATGTACTTCATGAGTATTTTTATACAGTTATAAAATGAATTTTGAAAATTTTCTTTTCCAATTGTTGACTCCTAGTATATAGAAATATAATTGGTTTTTGTATATTGATCTTTTATCCTCAGGCTTTATGAACCTCACTTATTGGTTCAAGAAATTTTTATTGTTGTTAATTGCTTAGTTTTTTTGTATTTTGTTTTGTTTTGTTTTTTGTTTGTTTGTTTCCTACCAAAAGCAATCATATTGTTTCTGAATAGGGTTGGTTTAACTAATTCCATTCAAATCTGTATGAATTTTATTTATTTTTTCTTCACTCATTGCAATGGCCAGATCCTACAATATGAAATGTTGACTAGAAATTATAAGAGAAGACCATACATAAATTCCAATCTTAGGGAGGATATTAGGTATGATGTAAGTTGTAGATTTTTTCAAAGATGCCATTTATCAGGATGAGGAAGTTCTCCTATTCTAAGATTGCTAAGAGATTTTCTTTTTCTGTATCATGAATTGGTTTTATAATTAGTCATATGCTTTGGTTTTTTATATTAAAATAATGATATTCAGCGCATTGCAGTGGTTTTCCTCCTTCATTTGGCACTGTAGTGGATTTTACTGATTGAATTTTAAATGTTAAAACAATCTTGAATCACTTGGATCAATACCACTTGGCCATGGTGCATTATCATTTTTAGAAATTGCTGCATTTGCTTTGCTAGTGTTTTGTTAAGGATTTTTGTACTATGTGAGGGTTATCACTCCATAATTATTCTTTGTCAGGTTTTCTTATCAGGGCTGTAATCTCATCAGATTAGTTTGGAAATATTTTTTTCTTCTTTATTACCTAAAATAATTTAAAATTGTTTTTTTGTTTTGGGGGGTTTTTTACTAAGTACCTCATAAGATTCGTTAGTGATTTCTTGGTACAGAGAGAGTGGTTGTGGAGAAACAGACTTTTAAGGAGGAGTTTTCTAAATTGGTTCTGCACTTTCTGGAATTGGCTCTGTAGTCTGATTAAATTTAAAGATGTTAATGACTATTCCCAGTAGTGAAAAGAACACCAATAGTCCATGGTGTGATCTGGCAGTAGAGATACACAAATGCCACCACTGGATATTCCTAATCATCCAAGGATCTGTATAGCTGTACATATGATACTTTAGAAAGTATCTGTAAGAAGTAAGGATCTGTATAGCTGTACATATGAAGATACTTTTAAACATTTTGGTCAAACTAACAAATATAATGAGATTGTCTTATTGCTAATGTTGTTAGACAAAGTGGAGAAAAAGGATGAGATCAAGGGCTCAGATTCCCAACTCAAATGTTGCTTAAATGACCTAAAATTTCTGTGTTCCCTGAAGGAGACCCTATCTCTCGAAGTTGAGTGCTGAGATTGATGAAATTCAAACCCAGAATCTCACCCTGCTCCCTGGCTGGATTATAATACAAGTGTCTACGATTAAAGTGAGGACATTGGGAAGGAATTGGATCCAAAGAGTTGTAATGGGGATAATATAAGAAGACTGATAAAGCTAGAGACATTGAGCCCTACATTCTGATGAGTTTTCTTTGCTAGTGGAAGTAGCTTTTCCACCCAGTCTGAGTAAATTAACTCTGCATTGCCAGGGAAACAGTAATGGCCTCCCTGATGTAGCTGTCATGCAAAATAGTGCTAATTCTCCTTTCAATGCACCCCACCACCGTGTTTTGCTTCTATACTTAATTACACTCAAGTTCCAGCAGGTTCCTAAAGGTGAGGTACAAAGTGTGACCTGTGAGGAGGTACACTACACTCCAAAAGAACTACTGGAGTTTTCTAACTGAAACACAGAAAAATTGTAGAACAGGTGTTGTACTGGATACTAAGGGTGTGGGATAGTGGTAGAAGGACCATAAAGTTGGATCAGGCAGAATTCATTGATGTAGGCTCACTAAGCAGAGATTCTGCGTCTAATGTTGCATCTCAGGGAATTAGAAATGGCTCTAACAGTTTGGCTGGTTGGTTGGCTTGCTGATACATGGACTAACAAGTGCCCATAGTGAACAAATTAGAAATGCCAGACTTGCCTTGGTTTAATGTAGATATAGAGATTCAAAAACTTAGGGATATTGGAATGTTAGAGTGGATTTGTTATTTAAAACCTGTTCATCCATACTGAGAGGGTATAGAAGACAAACCTTTTACAAGACTATGATAAATAAATTTAGGAAGGAGTCCCAGCATCTTTGAAGAGTTCTGTGATTCACCTTCTCCGTATAATGCCAATTGCAGTTAGTGAACTGTGAAGCTTAAATGCAATGGGACTAATTGGATCATGGGTGGCCACACTCAAACACCAAAAGCGAAGTGGGTGTGCTTATATAAATTTTTACTAGAGGTGTATAAGTAAAAAAGTTCTAGGTCAAGTGAACAAAAGTCTGATCTGAATCATAAAAATATAGAGCTATAGTCTTCCAATCAATTCCTAGACTTGAACCTTGAATGAAAGGGAGGCTACGTCCCCTTAAGAATGAATTCAGGTACATTGCCAAAAATTTCTCCAGTCTTCCCCAAAGGTACCTACAGTCTCTCTCTGGGGTAACTGTACTTGAGAAAAGGATATAAGCTGACCTTTTAAGGACTACTGGACGGTGGTTCGGAACTGACATTAATTCTAGGAGACCCAAAACATTACTGTGATCTGCCAGAGTACGAACTTATGGACTCAGGTAATTAATGGATTTTTAGCTCAGGTCCACTTCACAGTGCATCTGTGAACTCATCCTGCAGTTATTTTCTCAGTTCCAGAGTGCATTATTGGAATAGATAAGCTCATCAGATGACAGAATCCCCACACTGGCCCCTCACTTGAGGAGTAGGGGCTATCATGGGAAAGGCCAAATGGAAACTACCAGAATGCCTCTGCCTAGGAAAATAGTACACCAAAAGCAATAGTCTCTTTCTAGAAGGATTGCAGACATTTGTGCTGTCATTACTGTAGGGGGGTACTTCCCACTGTATCCTCATTCAGCTTGCCTATTTAGCCTGTGCAGAAGACAGATGCATTTTGGAGAATAACTGTAGATTATTGTAAGCTTAATCAGATGGTGACTCCTCTTACAGCTGCTGCACCAGATGTGGTTTTATTTCTTGAACAAATTAATACATCCCCTAGTACCTGACATGTAGTTAATGATCTGGCAAATGCTTTTTTAACCTCATACCTGTTAGTGAGGACCACCAGAAGCTGTTTGCTTTCAGCTGGCAAGACCAGCAATATACATTTACTGTCCTACCTCGGGGGTGTATCAACTCTTCAGTTCTATATCATAATTCAGTTCACAAGAATCTTGATTGCTTTTCCCTTCCACAAGATATCACACTGATCCATTACGTTGATTTGACTGAGTGAACCAGAAGTAACAATGACTCTAAAGTTGTTGGTAATATATTTGTGTATCGGAGGGTGGGACATAAAACCAACAAAAATTTAGGGGCCTTATACCTCAGTGAAATTTCTTGCTTTGAGACATGTCCAGATACTCCTCTTAAGAAGGATAAGTTGTGGCATCTGGTCCCTCCAACAACCACAAAACAAAGTGCAACGCCTAGTGGGCCCCTTTGAATTTTGGAGAGAAACCCTCATTTAAGTGTTACTCCAGCCCATCTACTGAGTGGATCCATGCTCCAAACACTGGTGTTACATGTTCCCCACCATCCTGAAGCAGCCTGGCTTGATAGCATGATGGAATGGCCAGCACAAGCCAGGTGGCAGTACCTTGCAGGGCTGGGGCAGTGTTCTCCAGAAGTCCATATGTGCTTTGAATCAGCAACCAATATATGGTCCTATCTCTCCCACAGCAGGATTCATGGGTCCAAGAATCAAGTAGGTGATATTTATAAGGAATTGGCTCGTGCTATTCTGGAGACTGGTAAATCCCAAGACCTGGAGCTTAAATTGTCAAGTAGAAACTCAGGAAAGCTAATGGTTTAGTTCCAGTCCAAGTCAGAGGCCTGAGAACCAGGAGAGTTGATGGTTGTAGTTCCTTTCTGAAGGGTAGCAGGCTCAAGACCTTGTAAGAGCTGGTATTTCAGTTAAAGTCTGAAGCCAGGTTTGGCTGAGGTGTGAAGACATTTAGGCAGGGAGAATTCTCTCTTATTCGGGGAGGGTCAGTCTCTTTGTTCTAGTTAAGCCTTCAATTGATGCAAACAGGCCCACACACATTAGGAGGACAATCTGCTTCATTCATTCTATAGATTTCAATATTGATATAATCCCACAGTATTCTGGAAACAACCAGAATAATATTTGACCAAGTTTGGTCTAACTAAGCTGTCACAATCACAAGGGTCAATAATATTTAAAAAAATATTCTTAGCAAGTGTTTAAAACATGTTTAACAAAACATGAACAACACAGGAGAAGTCCTAGGGACTTGGTCATTTCTTTTTCGTGAGTTTCCTTTAATCACAAACAGAAGATATTTTATCGATTATTTTGTGTATTTTGCCCTAGACATTTTACTAAAGAATTAGGACAAATCTGATGAGGACAAATTTTGATGGAAAAAAGGATGATTATGGGCAATGTATGAAATCCTGCCAAACACTGGTTTTTCCCCACTTCTCTATTTCCCAGGTATAGGGAGCTAAAAGAATCAAGGTTGTATAAAATTCAAGTCTGCTATTGTAATTGACAGGCATGACCTATTTCACCACTTTAAGTCCCCTAGTATGTGAAAACCTGACATAAAAAGAATTGGGACCAGCTGTTCCTTCTTTGTACTGAGAACCTAAAAGGAAGAAATAGATAAACTGCTGCATTGGAGATTAAGATCAGCTGTATAAGAAAATATTTTTCAGTGTTGAAAGTGATTAAACTCCCAATGGGTAACCAACTGTGGTGTCTGAGAGAGTGTTTGTGTGAATGTGTGTATGTGCATACCATGCACACGTGTAAACAGGTGATTGTCTCTCTTCTGTGTTTAAAAATGATAGCATGTGCTTTTATCTTTTGTGAGCTTTTAATCAAGGCACCGTCGTAAAGGGTTCTGTCAAATATTTAAAAGATACCATTTAAAAATAGGCCTCGTTTTCCAGGATGCGTAAGGAGTACCCAGCATAATGTTGTAAGATGACGCATTTCAGTAATTTTGGACTCTGGAGCCCTTCTGAAGAAAAAGTAAGTCAGCCAAGTGTCAATACTATTTCAGATCCTTCTCTCCGACCCCAAAGCACAATACTTACTAATCATATGAGTATATAGTAAATACTCAAATGCCAGAATTTTCTAAAATTGGCGAAGCCTATGCAGTGAAAAAGTGGGCATCAGGAGAGCTTATTTCAAGATCCAACTCTGCCACAGAAAGGCAGGGCTATTTAAAGGCTGTTCTTCATGCTGTTACCACTCTGAGCTACATAATGGATGGACCCAGAGGTGTCCTTGGCCATGGATGCTACAATATCTAGTAGTTCCTAGGATTGAAGCACTGAATGCCACACAGGCAGGTCTGTAAAAATCACGCTTCTCCTGCTAGACACTTACCGTAGGCTTTCAGTCTTTACTAAATTACATACGGAAAGGGGGTCACCATCTAGGACTTTGACCACTTTCAAGACATGTGTCAAAAGGGCATATTAAGACCTGTTTTTATCTTCAGTGCAAATTTATTTGAGCCAAGTAAAGGGGAATGGCTTAAGTGAAAAGAGCTGACGCTGTATTTTCGGTCTCTGGTACTTGTATTAGTCTGTTTGGGCTTCATAACAATACCACAAGTTGGGTGGCTTAAACAACTGCAGCTAATTTTCCAGTACTACTAGAGGCTGGAAGTCCAAGATCAAAGTGCCAGTAGGTTTGGTTTCTCCTAAGGTCACTATCTTTGGCTTTTGCAGATGGCCACTCACTGCCTCTTCACATGGTTTTACCTCTTTGTGGGTTCATGTGCCTTTGGGGTCTGTCTCCGTGTTCAAATCTCCTCTTCCCATAAGGATATCAGTTATGTTGGATGGTCGCCCGCTTTCAGGTCCTCACTTTAGCTTAGTTTCATCTTTGAAGACTCTGTCTCTGTATACAGTCCTATCCTGAGGTTGAGGGTTAGCAGTTCAACATATGAATTTGGTGGTGGGGGGGCACAATATAGCCCATAACAGGTGCCAAACCTGTCCCTTGCCGTTTTGGCTTAATCACAAACATCTAAAGACCTATCAAAGAAGGAGCACTTATGCAATTGAAACCACCGAGAAACTACACAATAAAATCTAGACTTAACTTACCTATTCTCTCTACATATTCTGAATTTTCTCTGCTCTTTCTTTATGAAGGGGAATTTCCGAGCCAAGTCTGCAATGTTGGAATGAAGGGACAAAGTCGCAGCTGATCTAAACGACAGAATGTCATTACCTTTTAAAAATCAAATTTTAAAAAAAAATTGTAGGAAAACGCAAGGCGAACACTATCGAGTAAAACAGATACGAGAGAAAACTTTTTACATATGTCAGTCCTATTAACTACACTATCAGGATTACATTTGTTAATATATTAAAGCGCTTAGATTTTGTGGCAACAGATAAATGTTCAATGCAAGATAACTTTTGTTATTCCTTGTATTATCATGTAAAAGAATTTAAGATTTTCACTGTGAACCTGGTTGTCTTCCTCTGCACTGCAGTACGTGACCTTTTGCTGTCATTCATACTCAGATTCCCTTGTATCAGCTTCCTCTTTGGTATTCAACATCTCTATTGAGGCAAGAGTGTCACAGGTGAGTTTGATGTTTTAAGTCTAGCCTACTTACAGACTTGAGAACTTCCTTAGAGGTTACTTTGTGATTGAAATTGAGAGAAATACTTTTTTTTCAGCAAGCACTATTGACCAGTCTGTCAAAAAACACACTAGATACAAAGGACTTGAATTACACAATTGTTAGGGGAAGGCTACTGCAGCCTGTACTATCATTAGTCAAGAGAAAGTGGTTCTTGTATTAATCAGACCCCCTAAGGATGTTGACAAGGATAATAATTCTTTCCCAAAGCGCTGATATAACTCTCAATTGTTTCATATTAAAACAAGAGAGGAAAAAGGCTTTGGGAAAGAATACACATTTTTAATAGGAGCTATAATTCTGTATGAAGGGTTATCTGAATAGTTTGCACAAGAAATGAAATTATAGCACTTACTCTACAGATATAACCATTGAGGGAATGAAGCCAAAGTCCCATCATTCTTTGCAATAGAGGTTTTTAAGGACTCAGTTAACCCTGTGAAACTTCTGTCCATTAGTTCATGGTCTTTTGCTTTGCTCTGAAAAGAACAAACTGTTATTATTAACCTTTGCTTAATCTGACTACATAGCTTTATAAAAAATAAGAAACATTAAAAAGCATTATAGGCACTGAATCCTTCCAAGTATTAATATATATTTAAGTAAATGACAAGTCACAAACATAAAAAGGATAGAGACTCATTGGTAACCTTAGCTGTACTGGGTACAGATGGTTAATGATACATCTTAGTATATAGTTGATACAATTTACTTAGCATCATCTGGACTCTATGAGATTTATAAAATCCTGCCCTAGTTTATTTAAACATATCAGCAATGTCCAACTTGCCTGGATAATTTTTGGTCTCTCCATCCTCTAGAAAATTACCAGAGGCTTGAGCAGGGCTGAGGCTTGTTCTAGTTAGAGCCCTCCAGGGAACAGAACTGTATCTCCTTGTTTAACTATAACTTCTTTTGAGTACCTAGCCATTGCTGGATCTCATAGGGAAAATGTAAAATCCCCAATCAATTTAGAAGCAGATTTAGGCCCAGAAGATAGCCAATTAATGCATCTCAACTTTTCGAGAAGCCTGAATACAAGCAAAGAACCCCCAAAGGCCCCAGGTAATGATTGCTATTTCCATCTTCGTCCGGGAGGAGGAAAAAAAAAAAAAAGCTGAAAACAGCTTTCATTCCAAGAGTGTTTTGGGCCACTGATTTTTATCACCCAGGTAGGATCATTTGCAATTAACATAAGAATCGTAGTCTCTTAGAGCTATAAGGATCCATAGAGAAAACCTAATCTAATGTTCTCATTTTACAGATGAACAGACTGAGGCCTAGAGAGGTATAGGGGTTTGTCTGAGGTCACATGCTTGTTAATAGCTCTGCTGGGATATTGATCAAATGTACTATTTCGTAAAGACTTAATGGTGCTTGAAAAACAGTTGAGTATCCTAAATACCACAAACATTTTCCCTTCAAGAAGCACACATATATTTCAGGCCAACTCTCATTTGATATAAATGAGAATTAAAATTTAAACCCAAATATTTCTGTTTAGAATTTGGTTCTACTTTAAGCAAAGCAGGGCTTAAAACACCTCTGTTGATGAGTGTCTTACTGCTTCTAGGAGCAAGAAGGGTAGGAGTGGGCAGAAAGATGCTTCCCGAGTTTATAGATAAAAGAGATTGCTGGGTCTTTAGTGTTTTTCCCTCAAAGGCAGAGAGAGCCCCTTTCTCATTTTGATGAGCATTACTGTTACTTGGCTTCTTGGACTTGGGGAGACATTCTCCCTATTCTTCTGACTGGCAGATGTGGGAAACGGTGACTGTCACCCAGCATTCCAGGCACTTTTGTTTGTACTCATGTTTACATTAGAGAATAGCAAAGAAGCAGCTGGATAGGAAGAAAAAAATGGTGACTTGCCCTTTACCACTTAAGAAATTACTATGGTATCTAGAGTCATACCAATAAAATATTCAGGTGAAATTAAATATATGTAGATAGAGATTGTAAAAAAACAGCTTCTCTGACGCAGAGCAGAGTTATAAATTAGTTGAGCCATTTTGATTACTGGAGTCATGTTAGTAATAAGACTTGCCGGATATTCTACAGATTTAGAGGGTGTCGATGAAGCGGGAACCTTGTAGAAAATCAATGTGCTGCAGAGTAATAGAGGTCTTGGCTTCTCTGTACCATCCTTAATTGAATTAGGAATTTCATTTGAGAAGGGAGGGTTAGAGTCACAGTCTCACATTTGGCCTCACGTAAGCATGGAAGCTGGAATATTTGGCAGGATTTTACCATCATTGTGGTCATTGTCCACTGTCCCTGGAGCACACACAGTCATTGGCCAGAGAGAGAGGAACCCTTCTATGGTGAGAGGTCAGCAGTTTGCAGGGCATGGGTTTGTGTACAGGAGGTAAGAAATGACTACAGCTGTTCCATTGCATTGCTTTTTCGGCTGTAAATGAGGCTTCTCATTAATGAATCATGCATACAGACTGCCAGGGTCTCAGCATTAATTGACACTAATGGGAACATCTTATGGTTGAAGGGAGAGCTATGGGAGCCATTTTCAGTCTGATTTGATTTGGAAGGGAGCTTGGACAATTTCCATTTTCTACGAAATGCTAAGACTGGCTTACACAACACATTTGCACCCCAAACCACAAATAGGTTGCTGAGTATCTGCAGAAAAGTCTATCAGATTCGTCATGAGGGAGAAGCAATATCAGCAAGTGCTTCAATGAGATTATTCTTTCTCTGCACAGCACGACACCTATGAATAGTGTTTGAATCTGCTTTTGACTTGTAGTCTGCATGCTAAGGCTTAATTCAACATATGGAATTTGCTTTAGTCCTTTGATCATTTAGTGGGGATTCAGTGCAGGTTAACCCTAAGGAAGTTTCGATCAATAATTTTTTTTAAAGATTTTATTTATTTATTTGACAGACAAAGATCACAAGTCGGCAGAGAGGCAGGCAGGGAGAGAGAGGAGGAAGCAGGCTCCCCGCAGAGCAGAGAGCCCGATGCGGGGCTTGATCCCAGGACCCTGGGATCATGACCTGAGCCGAAGGCAGAGGCTTTAACCCACTGATTTTTTTTTTTTTTGAGGTGATACTCAGACTTTATTTGATATAAATATAATGCACTTAAAAAAAATCAATGGATATTCTACAATTTTTCACAAATCATTTACTCATACTGCTCCTGGATTAGATTATCAGTGCCATCCACAGACTGTTAAAGGTAGGCTAAGGGGAATAAAAATGTAGATTTTCTTTTGGTAGCCTTTGTACATTTATGTCTCCCATTCTCCCTACATACGTTCAGGTATATAGAACTTGCCCCAGTACCACCCCTTCTGGGTTAAGTCTTACGGGCTCAGGACTTTCCGTATCCCAAGCATGTTGGCAGTGGCTATGTGCTCAAAGGTCCAGGGGTTTTGGTTATTCTGTTCCCGTTCCTCTTGATCTTTCCGCATCTTCTCTAGAGTCTCATGGCACCCCTCAATCAATAATTTTTGTTTAAAAAATATGTCCTCCCATGATAATAAACTGTATTCCAACAAAACAGGTGAATGCAAAAGTTTAATCTGGGCTGCATGGAATGTTTTGCCTCTTAAGTGGAACTGATATGATCATTCCTTTTTAGCCCCAAAGAGAAAATTCCCTGTAATTAATTTTTTATACATGTTCAGCATCGGGAAATGGCTGTTCATAGTATTGGTATAGTTTAGGGCTTTTCAGATCATGGACCAAATGGGTAAATCCCGCCTCCCAGAATACCTGAAGCCCATATTGCCCCTTAGAGTGAATTAATAAAAGACACACCTGCTTTCAGGTGGATGCATCCACACAAAGGCACATTGCTTGCAGCCCCACTTGCTACTTTGATTGGGTGTGCCTTTGTGCAGTGCACAACCTGTGCAAGGTACATAATAGCCTTGGTATTAATACAGTGAATGCTATCATTTCTCTAACCCAACAATGAATCTGTGGGAGGGTCCTAGAATAAGCAGGTTGATCTTTTATAAGGAAAAATGCAGGGCTTAGGGGAGAAGATATTGAACAGGTCTATGGGGAAGACACAATAATGATACAATTTTTAGTAGAGGAGAATATAATAGCTTGAGATCCACATTCCTAAAAACTTTTTATTTTTAGTTGATATGACCTTAGGGTAACTTCTGATCCACTGTCAGAAGTAAATATTTTCTTTAAGATTGTGTAATTTGTTGCTGGAAAAGAATGTAGGAATCATTGACTCTTACCCCTTCACTGTAAAGAATTTATTTATTTGTTTTATTTGAGAGAGAGAAAGGGAAAGAGCAGGGGTAGGGGCAGAGGGAGAGACTCTCAAGCAGATTCCATGCTCAGCAGGGCTTGATCTCATGACGCTGAGATCATGACCTGAGCTGAAACCAAGAGTCAGACGCCTAACCACCTGAGTCATCCACGCACCCCATGCCCCTTCATTTTATAGATGAGAAGTCACAAATGCAGCTTAGTGCTACATAGATAGCTACTAATGGAGCCTGGATTTAAATCCAGATCTCATGACAAGAAGTTCAATTCCCATTCCATCACTGCCAGCCTAATACTATAAGCACACACCCATCTCTTGGGTTCAGGAGGTCTGTAAGTCTGATCTTCCGCTCTCAGGTGACTGCATCCATGTTTACTATATGTCATACCCTTCCCCTGTTCATAGTGTATATTCCTTTCCTCTTGGTCTTCATCTTTAAAAATGGGGGAAATGATCTTCTAATCTAGCCTTTTGATTATAGTTGATACTCCCTGATGATGGAAATGGCATTCCTTGTGGGTTAGAGTGTTGTATTGGCTGACCTCTAAATTTCCTTCCATCTCAGGTTCTAGTTTTATTAGTATTGGCAACCTCTTTCTCTTTTGCTTATTTAGTTATCCTCCCCTTTCTCTATTCTTATGTCTTTCTTGAAGGGCAACACCGAGACCCGTCTGTCACAGTATGAAAGCAAGAGAAAATAATGTTTCCAGTCCACCACTCTGCTTCCACATCCCTGACCCTACCCCCCTATACACATCACGCACACACACACATGCACACATTTTTGGTTACATGTAACATTATGCTGATATTTTGGATGTAACAGGACATTGGAATTGGTCTGCTATGACTCCTTAAATTAAGTCTAGTAGGTCCAATTAGAATTTAGTAAAGTGATTAAAATTACTCTACTGATGAAGGTCTCATACTTCCCTTTGAGAACATATTCCATGTATAACTGGACCACTCATGAAATTTTGAACAATTGCCATATCCACAGGTCCCTCTGGAAAAAGCTGCCAAGGCAGGTCCTTAGATAAAGACAGCTCAGCTTTCTAAAATGTAACTCTGACAATCTGGTAACAGTTGATTGGACCAAGGATTGTTAGTCAAAGCGATATGTTTATAGACTTAACACTGGACAACCAGCCTACAAGATGGCCAATAGGTTTCTCTATATTTGCTAATGAATCATAAGGTCTTCTGTGTAGATGGACAGGGAGAAGGTGTTAGATGCAGGTATTAGAGGAAAAACAAAGAAAGAAGCAAAGTCACATAAATAACCTATATGCCACAAACACTTTTTATCCTAGTTGTTATAGTAAAGTAGGAAATATTTGGGTTTTAGAGTTAGATGGATCTGAATTGAAACCCTTCATATCTTCTTTGAGCCTCATCTTCCTTATTTTAAAAAAGGTAATAGTGATACCTGCTTCATAGGATCATTAACAATATTAAATGAGAAGATGTTTTAAAATATAAGGCAGTGTATGTTACCTAGGCAAATAACCAACAAATGGTAGCAAGAAAAGCTCATGAATTTTTTTGAAAGGATTAAATGAGGTAACATGTGTTGTGCTCCCAACACAGCATGGGTATCTATTTATAATAAATGTTCCCTCTGTCCTATATGACTCCAGGAAGTATAAATACTTCCTTTAAATATCTAAGTAGATTTGAATTTGCTGGTCTTTATTTGTTCGTGTACTCAGGAAATATTTAGTAAGCATCTGCTCTGTGCCAGATAAGGAAAGAAAGATAAATCAAAAAGAGTCACTGAGAACTGGGAGTGTGTAGTATGGGTTTCAAAGAGACAAGAAAGTGGATAAATGGCATTTTAGTGTGGGGAGTACTATTATAGGGTGTTATGAGAGCATGCATGATTATCCAAATCCTTGAAGATTTTAATAGATCAAGCAGCATAATTGCCCCTCCCAGAAACCAACCAGAAGGGCATAAAATGCCTAGAAATTCCAAACCAGCTACATCTAAGAGGTGCATGAATGAAGGCCACGGTGTCTGTGAATGCAGAGAAGAGAGAAAATGGATCTCACTAGCAAAATTCAGAGGAGATGCACATCAAGAAGAAAACAAAAAGCTTTCCTTTGACACCATCTGGCATAAGAAAGGTCTGAGTTAATAGTAAAATAGCATCTTGTGCATTTTAGCTTCCATTCTGATGTTTCGCATGTTTCCCCTCTTTTTAGATGAGACTGAAATGAGATTATTAGCCGCATTCATCTCTCCATTCATCCAAATCCTCACTCCCTGTAAAGCACACCATATGTGAAAGAAAAGCTTTAAAAATACATAATGCTTCTATTTTCATCTACTTCCATAAATAAGCACTATAAATTATGCCCAGCCGCCAAGTAATATTATTGAGCATCTGTTCTTGGCATTTAAATGTCTAAAGGGGCTAAGGTTGTTTAGCCAAAAAAGGAGAAAACCAGAAGTAGCATTTGTGACAGTCTATTTTTCAAAGGGCAGAAAACAACTATTTATCATACCCTCTTAGCATTGAATAAGAGCAAAGAAGCTTGCCAGTATAAGAATTTCTTGAATATGAACTTTCCAATAAAACAGTGAAATAGCTTTTTCAACATCCATAGATTTATATCTGTGTGCCTGTATACATATAAAATTATAGAACCAGGATGCCCCAAATTTTACAAGGCAAAAATTTGGGGAGGACAACTGGAAACCTGTCTGAGAACATGTTGCTTTATGGACATATATATTTAAAAGTACTCATTGAATAAATAACATGTTATCAGGCCAAGTGCTTTGAAGAATTATAGAAAGTCTGAATTGTAATTCTGAATTGGAGTTTATAGTCTGGTTGGGAGACAAAATGAGTGGATAAAGCAGTGGACAATACAAAGTTATTCATAGTGATATTCCATATTGCTTGTTGTAATGCATATGGAAATACTACAGGTATTCTAAAGACAATGAGCTTAGACTAGTTTGGAAGTCTTAAATTAGCCTGGAGACAGAGAAACTTGAATTGATCCTTAAAGAATCAGCTTTTTTTTAGGAATAAGGAAGGGGAAAAGAAAAGAAAAAAAAGAAAGAAACATTGTGAGAAAAGGCAGTGAGGTAGAAAGTAATAAGGTTTCTCATGGAGTCAATAGAAATATAGACCTAACCGAAGGAGAAGAAATGTGTTAGATGTTAGTGGAGATTAACTTCCAGTAGGTAGAGTGGGACAACCCACCAAATTGCTTTCCACTTATGGCCAGGAGCATGCCTACCTACACTACTTGTAATGTGTTTTCTCGTCATTTGCAGTCCACCTGGCACCCTATCCTAACCAAACTTATTACTTATTTTCATTTCAGAACAGTAGATATACCCAGTCAGATGGTCCACATAAGATGGCACTAGAATAAAATCGATGCAATTTTCTGATAAGATTATGCTTTGTATTCTCAAACTAAGTGCAGGTGAGCTCTTTCCAATAGGACATTCCTTCTCACCATATTGCTTCTCGTCTCCTCTCTGTTTCTTTTCATTGTTGTTGTTCATTCGTTCATTTTTAACTCAACAAACACATTATTGAGCTTCTACTCTGCCTCATGCTAGACACTGGGAATACAGAAATATGTAACATATTCTTTTTACCTGCAAGGAGCTCTTAGTCTAGAGAGAGGTACAGACAAGTCCAACAGAGTTGAATGCACGATCTGTTGTAAAGCCTCACCCAACTCCCTAAGGAAGGTCATCTAAACTGAACACTCAGCAGGACATGCAGGAGAAGGTAGATGGAGAAAGAGGTTGGCTCCACTCAGAAAGAATAGTGTGTAAAGCCTCAAGTGAGAAAACACAGCACACGGGGAGGACCACAAGAAGTATGACATGGGCTACCACTCAATAGAGGATAACAGTTCAGTGACAGACAGGACAACCCTGAAAGCTGAGCCCCACTATCATGAGTCCTTGATAATCTCATTCCATCGCTGATTTATTGGGAACACACTTGTGAGCACTCATGTATTGGGAATTGTGCTGGTCACTAGACACGGAATGTACAACGCACAGAGCTGTGTCAAAAGAGCTTCAATTTAGCTGAGCTGTCACAGCGGTAAACTGACAGTTTATGAGGGTTGGGTTGGGTGTGGAGGGGCACCTGATTCATCCCAGATTCATTCTGTAACATTCTCTCTGCTTCTGATCCCCTTTACTTCTCTTCTAGACGAATGTGTTTTTTAAGTATGTGTGAGGTTTGTTTAATTCTGCTGCTTTACTCTATATTTCATTCTTATTCCTTTCATTGCTTAAACAATTGAAGTAGACATCTTTCCATTAATATTCAAAAATATGTTCTCCCAAATAAATCACATAGAGGCATGTGCTGAGATTCATTTTATTCTTAAATTTGCTGAGAAATCTGTATTTTAGCCTCACTTTTATTTAAGCCTTTTATATTTTTTAATAAAATAGAAGAACTGGAAATAAATGTAAAAAATTGTATAGCCATTGTTCCCCTTCTGTCTGTATCCCTTCATCTAGCCAAGTAAAATGTAGAAATAATAAATATGGAATTAAGAAAATGAACTTAATAATAAAAAAAATTAGAAGACCACAAAAGAGTTTATCTCTATAATTTAATTCAACATTTCTTCAAGGAGGCAGGAATTTGTCAATAAACAAAGTGTTGCTAACAGTGAGCTCCTAGAGAAGGATGAAGAGCTGACTGAAACAAATAAAACAGTAATTACATGACGGAGAAGAGGTAAATAGGATGCTGGAGCAAACAGTAAAAAGGCATAAGATAGCAAAGAATAAATAATAGAAATGCTGAGAAAGCAATGTTTGGGGATTGAATATAACAAGAAAATTAAACTCAGAGAGAGATAGGACATAAGAAAGAGAATTAGCATAGTTTTCTATCTCCTGCTTTTCCATCCAAGAGAAATAACTGTCAGATACAGGTCATAAAGCTTTATAGACTAATGACCTCTAACCTCTGGCCCTGTGATTTATTTCCTCTGAGCAGACGTGCAACCCCTCCTCCTTCTGAGAAAAATTAGGCAACATGATTGGGTGGCTTCTCCCATCCATCAGGCAATGAAATGTGTCTCTGGCTCTCAATTTTCCATCAGCACTCTTGCTCCAGGCCAACTCAAGACTGGTTTACAGACCAACGCAAAAGGTAAGCAGACACATTTTACAAAAAGAGAACTACAGACAGACATACACACACACTCAACTTATAAATCTTTTCTACTGAACCACAGAAAGCAAGCAGTTTCCAATTTAATTAACAGACAAATTACCAAGAGTCAGCAGAACCAGTTCATAATTGGCCAGAACGGATCTGCCCAATTAGGGGAAATAAAAAAATCTATTCAATGTAAAGGAAGAATTCTATCATTTGCATTGGCCTCCTCTACTTGGCAAGTAGAGGTGTCCATTTATAAATGAGCACATTTCCACACAGAACATCAAAAAGGTATTTCCAGAAGCACAATGATAATTAAACAGAGTACACATACCCTCTTTGATTCCATTTGAAACAACAAGGAGACTGATTGGAGTCAGGGAGGGAACCTGGGGTAAGTTGTTCTTTTGTGAAGCCAAGACTGCTGGTAGCCAGTGTTGGCTCTGGCTTTTGGGGGCAAAGGAGACTGAGTCATCTCCCTTCATAGAACAGATTTGTTGAAAGGGCATGAGAAGTTCCCATGGATTTCATGCTACTTTGAAGCAACCTGAATTTCAAATGGATGTGAAAGGGGTGGGGGAAGCGGGTTTTGTTGCTAGGTCTCCCAAAGTCTTGCCAAAATTTTGCTTGTTTCTTTGTGAACCTGGTAACCACCCCAGCTGGACACCCATGTCTCTAAACAGGAAATAGATGAATATGCCCATCCTTTTCAGCTTGCAAATGTGCCCTAGTAAGGGCAAACATGGCCTTGTTTGTTCTCCCTGGGGAACAACTCAGGCATGAAGTCCCTTTTGTTCAGGCTAAGAACAACCTCCCCTCTTTCCCAAGTCCCAGGGAGACTAGCAACTTAATCTGGAAATGTGAATACGAACCTTACCTGAGAAGAGTTGTGCTCTTTGCAGTTGCTCAGGAGTTAGGAACTGTCTGAAGCCCTAGGGGACATAGAGAGACAGATGTTTCCTGGGAGAGGCCCCCTTTAATAGGTGTACAGTTCTGTAACGGGCCCCTCCCCAATATAAGGAGAGTATGGAGCTATCTGGCAGTGTCTCTAGTTTTAGTTTACAAAGGGATTATGAGTTGAAAGAGTGAGACATGTCTTAGATGACATAGGAATATAAAAGTATAGACATGGGGCACCTGGGTGGCTCGGTCAGTTAAGTGTCTGCATTCAGCTCGGGTCATGATCCCAGGGTCTTGAGATCGAGTCCATCATGCTCTCTCTCTCTGTTAAGTAAATAAATACAATCTTTTTAAAAAAATTTTTTTAAGTATAGCCATAATTGGTGTATTAATATATGTCTCCTGATAAATATATGCAAAGAAGAGAACAGAGGATTGGTCATTTCTCTGTTCTTCACAGAGTTTTAGTGAGTGCGTAAGATCTTATGAATTCTGGCATATATATATAATGCCATGTACAAAGGGAGCAATAGTTGGTGCTGGGGTAGGATTATAACAAAAATTAGCCATCATCCTTATCCTCAATAAATTTATAGGAAGAGAAAAAAAAGTTTTAGAATAGTGTGGTTTGAATGAAGTATCACATTCTTTTAGGAAAGCCATAAGAAATAAGGATGAAAAGCCAGATTAGACCTTAAATGTTAGGCTGAGTATTTGGTTTTTAACTAAATAGGGGATAGGGAATCTTTGAGATTGTGAGCAAGGAAGTGATATAAATGGAACTATACTTTACAGAAATTAATCTAATAATGGGATAGGTTGGAAGGAGATTGGAGACAAACCCACGAGACTATCTATTTTAGTCATCTAGTCAAAATGTAACAGATCTTTTATATCAAGTTTGTGGAATTGGGAATAGTAAAAGAGAGATATTACAGAGACTTAGAAAAAGTAGAATCTACAGGCTTGACAACTCACTGATGTGGCTGGCAAGGGAAAGAGAGGAGTCAGAGATGATGCCGGGTTTGGAGCCCAAGGAACTGGAATAATAGTGTTGCCATGGAAAGAAAAAAAAAGGCTGGAGTTTTGAAGGAAGTGGAGTTCAATTTGGGGTGTATTGAAGTGAGGGTACTAGCTAGAAACTGAGTTAGAAATTCTCAGCAAGCAGCTAAATTATAGGATATAGGCCAGGTTTAAGACAGAATTGCATTTATCAATTTAGCAGATTGTTATGGAGAACCTAATAAGTGCCAGGCACCATAGGAGGCATTGGGGTTACAGAGATAAACAAGGTCAATGGTTTCTGATATCAGAGGCTATAGTTCAGTGAGGAATACAGACAGGCAAATGCACAAGTGCCCTGCAAAATGAGAACTCTTATGGGGAAGGTAGGGAACCAACAGATGTTAATGGCATCCAGAAAAGTTCCAAAACACTTTACTTAGACTTCAGGGATCAGGGTAAGATCCTAGCAGAAAGTGACCTCTAAACAGCAGAAGACTGGGGGGCAGGGCATCAGGATGAGCATTTCCATGCAACAGGCAAGTCCAACTTAGACTGAGAACAAGGTCCATCAAAGCAGAAAACACAAGATGAAGAACAGCAAGAGAGGAGGCTGTAAAAATAAGGTCAAGTATTTTGAGCATGAGGGTCTATTTAAGGAGTCTTGACTATCCAGAGAGTCATAGGAAGCAGTGATGGGTTTTAAGTTGGGGAATTATCAGATTTTAATTTTATAAAAATCACTGTGGCAGTCATGTGGGAATAGAGAAGAAAGGAGAAAATAGGGCAGTGAGATTCAGGAGACCTGATCCTAAATAGTATCCATGTGGACTGAGAAATGTAAATGGACTCAAAAGGTGGGGGTAGAAGATTTGTTGCATGCTTTGATGGGCTAGAGGAGTGGGAAAGAAGAGTCAACAAAAATACCTAGTTTTTTCTTGGACGTGAGGCAGTTGGTATTAACATTCGCTAAGTGAAAAACACAAAAGGGTCTAAAATATGTCCCTGAACAATATCAATATCTAAGGTGTAGATGGGAGAAGAAATAACAATGAAGGCTGGGAAACATTTGCCAAAGAAGTAGGAAGAAAAACCAGAAAAGATCCGTGGTTTAGAAAATAGCGGAAGAGTTTATCAACTACGAGGAGAGGTCAACTAACTATATTGAAAACCAAACCAAACACCTCCAAGAGGTCAACTGAGAAAGCATTATTCGATATCATAGAAGGGAATGATGGGTATCTCTGGAAAGAACAATTTCAGTGGAAAGGGGGAACAGAGGTCAACACCTAGTGGATTGAAAGATAAGAGCTGACTAAACAAGTCAGTGCAATTGGTCTTTTGGCTGTGCTGGAGAGTGGAATGGTGGGAACACAGGCCAGACAGCAAGGCTGAGGAATAAGCAAGCAGATGGGGTCAGAGACAGAGGAAAGGCCACTCACTCTTGAAATTTGTTGAGGAATCCAAAGACAAAAACCTATAGCAAAGAAGCAAAAAAAAGAAGGCTCAATGAGAACCCTATTCCCTGCTCCCTCATCCTCACAAAACTACTGGGACAAAAGAGTCAAGGCCTAAGTGTGGTGATGCCCTAGGAGGTATCTCTTATTTTTATCTTCTAAATAAATTTTCAGAGAAAAGCAAGCAGCAGTGTTCTGTGAAGTAGACAGGAAATAGCAGAGCTGAGCCTAAAATATGCTAGCATAATATACCAGCTGGAAAACCATTAGCAAACACTTCTTTGAGAATACAAATGTTTCTTGAAGGGTTAAGATCCTTGGGCTCTGAATTATTTACTTTTTCATGTAAATAACATCAGCTCTGAAGAAAGAAATTCTTTTGGTATCTTACTCTGTTTGGGCAGCAATAACAGAATACCATAGCTTGAGTAGTTTATAAATATCAGAAGTTTATTTCTTGCAGTCAGAAGACTTGAAATAGTTCAGGTTTGCAGCCTAGTCAAGTTCTAGTGAGGACCCTTATTCTGGTTGCCAACTGCCCACTTTTCCTTACAACCTCACAACATGGAGTGACTCTTATGAAAGCATCAATCCCAGTTGTGAAGGCACCACCCTCATGACTTTGTCTAATCCTAATCACCTCCCAAAGGCCCTTCTAATACCATCACATTGTGGGGGAGGGTTTCAAGATATGAATTTGGGGACGGGCCCAAACATTCAAGCTCATTCTACTGGGTCGTGGTTGTGGAAATGGGGGCAGGATGTGAAAGGAGGATTTAGGAGAATGGGGAGAAGGATAAGAATGGACTTATCCTGTGCAGTTCAGGACCCCCCTCTTCTTCTCAAACTCCTCATGCCTTCTGGTAATAGTCTTTCTGCCCATTTTCATTGTTGTTAACTGACAAACATTCAGGTCCTTAGAAACAGTAACTATTCACAAGTTTTAAACAGCCTAGGAGCAGAAGGTAGTCTCTCAGCCACAACATAAATAGGATCTAAGATTCAGATAAGCTCCCTGAAAGTAGGTAGCAGAAGACATAATTTATGTAGATCATTGGCAGATCAACCAGCAAGATGTGTAGCTCCAAGCTCAGCTCACAGAGTCACTGCAGAGCTTCCCTGTGGATATTATGGTGGATAAGGAACTTAAATACCCTGATTTTTTTTTCCCTGAAAACAAAAAAAAAGGAGGGGCGTGGTTCATGCAGTTGTCTTTCCTTTAAATATAAATAAATATCTAATTAGTTCAAATGGTGTCTTTCACTCTTGTGATTAGTTCCAGGGACAAAAACCAAGGTATCTTAGTTTTCAGAACCTTTCATAGTTTGAATACCCATTAAATACTAAGTAAACAATACAATATGTGAAAATAAAAAGCCAGAATGAATCTGCCTCCTTTCTTGAATGCTAAACCTTTAAGCACTCAACAGGGAGAAAGCGTATTTCCTAATATAGAGATAGAGAGTTGTTTGTTAGAGAAAGGGAAAAAATCCAATTAAAAAGTGGGATTTGTGAGGCCTCTGCTTTGGCATGAACCACACAGCAGAGTCAGTATATCAGCTCTGATGCCAAAGGCGTAGATGCCTGATATTGGAGATCATAAGCCAGTTTCCAGTTTATTGGCTTTCTCATCATAGGAGGTAGGTTAATGTTCTGATTTCAGTAATAAATATTACTGAATAAACTTAAGTAATAAGGCCTCACTTTCTTTTGCCTTAAATGCTTACACAAAAATGTCTAAAACTTCCCAAAGTGTTCAACCAGAAAGTGAAAAATTAAGTGATAGTGGTGGTTTTATATCTTGCAAAACAAAAATGATCATTTGACTAAATGATCTACACTTTAAGCCAAAAATCTAATTATTGGGTTCAGGAAGACCATTTTCAGTGACATCCATATTGCTCTTTAAGGAAAATGAAATAATGTAGTGAATGCTTTTGGAACAGGTGTCCTACGTGCTCTGCCCATAACCCCTCTGATCCCTTTTACTATTCTCATGTATACCTATGGCTAGAGGGCTCAGGTTCCTGACAACCGGAACCTGCCTCTCTTTGTTTGAGAGCTGCCCTGAGGCTGCTGGATCCTGCTCTGCCTGAAGAAACTGAGACCTCTAAGTACCCTACTAATAATGCATAATGTTTACAGAGTACTTACTGTATGCTGGCCCCTATATTAAGCACTTTATCTGAATTACCCCCATTAAATTCTCACAGTAACTGTACAAAAGTATAAATGAAGAAATTAATGCCTCAATAATTTCCCTTCTAGGAAGTTGTTAGATGAGTATGACTATACCATGATGTATATACAAAGGTATTCACTAAAGTTTTTTTATTTTTAGTTTTTATTATGAAATATTTTTATCATTTAAATTTATCATTAATTTATCATTAAATTCCATTAATTAACATATTACTAGTGTATTACTAGATTCAGAAGTAGAGTTCAGTGACTCATCAGTCTTATATAATACCCAGTGCTCATTACATTACATGTTCTCCTTAAGGTCCATCACCCAGTTATCCCAGCCCCTACCCCTTTCCTCTCCAACAACCCTCAGTTTATTTCCTGTGGTTAAGAGTCTTTTATGGTTTGTATACCTCTCTGATTTCATCTTGTTTTATTTTTCCCTCCCTTCTCTCATGATAGTCTGTTTTGTTTCTTAAATTCCACCTATCAGAGAGATCATATGATAATTCTTTATCTGATTGACTTATTTCGCTTAGCATAATACCTGCTAATTCCATCCACATCATTGCAAATGGCAAGATTTCAGGTTTTTTGATGGCTGAGCAATATTCTGTTGTATATATGTATATCACATCCTCTTTACCCATTCATCTATCAAGGGACATCTGGGCTCTTTCCGTAGTTGAGCTGTTGTGGACATTGCTGCTATAAACATTGGGGTGCACGTGCCCCTTCGGATCACTGCATTTGTATCTGTGGGGTAAATACCCAGTAGTGTGATTGCTGGTTCGTAGGGTAGCTCTATTTTCAGCTTTTTGAGGAAACTCCGTACTGTTTTCCAGAGTGGCTGCACCAGCTTGCATTCCCACCAACAGTGTAGGAGGATTCCCCTTTCTCCTCATCCTTGCCAACATGCCCTCTCCTGACTTGTTAATTTTAGCCATTCTTACTGATGTGGGGTGGAATCTCATTGTGGTTTGATTTGTGTTTCTATGATGCCAAGTGATGTTGAGCATTTTTTCATGCATCTGTTAGCCATTTGGATGTCTTTGGAGAAATGTCTGTTCATGTCTTCTGCCCATTTCTTGATTGTAGTGTTTGTTCTTTGGGTGTTGAGTTTGATAAATTCTTTATATCATGAATACTAGTGCTTTATCTATTAAGACATTTGCAAATACCTTCTCCCATTCTGTCAGTTGTCTTTTAGTTTTGTCAAATTTTTCCTTTGCTGTGCAAGACCTTTTTATCTTGATGACATCCTAATAGTTCACTTTTGCCTTTGTTTTCCTTGCCTTTGGAGATGTGTCTACCAAGAAGTTGCTGTGGCTGAAGTCACGGGGGTTGCTGCCTGTCTTCTCCTCTAGGATTTTAATGGATTCCTGTCTCACATTTAGGTCCTTCTTCTACTTTGAGTCTCTTTTTCTGTATGGTGTAAGAAAATGATCCTTCTTCTGCATGTGACTGTCCAATTTTCCTAACATCATTTGTTGAAGAGACTGTCTTTTTTTCCATTGGATATTCTTTCCTGCTTTGTCAAAGATTAGTTGAACATAGAGTTGAGGGGCCATTTCTGGACTCTCTATTCTGTTCCATTGATCTCTGTGTCTGTTTTTGTGCCATTACAATACGGTGTTGATGATTACAGCTTTGTAATATATCTTGAAGTCCAGAATTGTGATGCCACCAGCTTTACTTTTCTTTTTCCACCTACTTTTGGCTATTTTGGGGTCTTTTCTGGTTTCATACAGATTTTAGGATTATTTATTCCAGCTCTGTGAAGACAGTTGATGGTATTTTGATAGGGATTGCATTGAATGTATAGATAGCTCTAGGTAGCATAGACATTTTAACAATATTTATTCTTCCAATCCATGAACATGGAATATTTTTCCATTTCTTTGTCTCTTCCTCAATTTCTTTCATGACTGTTCTATAGTTTTCTGAGTACAGATCCTCTGCCTCTTTGATTAGGTTTATTCCTAGATATCTTATGGGTTTGGGTGCAGTTGTAAATGGGATCAGCTCCTTAATGTCTCTTTCTTTTGTCTTATTATTAATGTATAGAAATGCAACTGATTTTTGTGCATTGATTTTATATCCTGCCACTTTGCCGTATTCCTATATGAATTCTGTCAATTATGGGGTGGAGTCCTTTGGGTTTTCCACATAGAGTAACATGTCATTTGAGAAAAGTGAGAGTTTGACTTCTTTGCCAATTTGGAAGCCTTTTATTTCTTTTTGTTGTCTGATTACTGACGGTAGGACTTCCACTACCAAGATGAAAAAAAGTGGTCAGAGTGGGCATCTCTGTCATGTTCCTGACCTTAGAGGGGATAGCTCTCAGCTTTTCCCCATTGAGAATGATATTCACTGTGGGCTTTTCATAGATGTCTTTTATGATATTGAGGTATGTCCCCTCTGTCCTTACACTTTAGAGAGTTTTAATCAAAAAGGATGCTATACTTTGTCAAATGCATTTTCTGCATCTATTGAGAGGATTGTATAATTCTTGTCCTTTCTTTTATTTATGTAGTGTATCACATTGATTGATTTGAGGATGTTAAACCACCTTGCAACCAGGAATAAATCTCACTTGGTCATGGTGAATAATTCTTTTAATGTACTATTGGATCCTACGGGCTAGTATCTTGGTGAGAATTTTGGCATCCATGTTCATCGGGGAAATAGGTCTGTAATTTGATGGGGTCTTCATCTGGTTTGGGGATCAATGCTGGCCTCATAAAAGGAGTTTGGAAGTTTTCCTTCCATTTCTATTTTCTTGAAACAGCTTCAGAAGAACAGGTATTCTTTAAATGTTTGGTAGAATTCCCCTAGGAAGCCATCTGGCCCTGGACTCTTGTTTGTTGGAAGATTTTTGATTACTGCTTCAATTTCATCATTGGTTATGGGTCTGTTCAGGTCTTCTATTTCTTCCTGTTTCAGTTTTGGTACTTTATATGTCTCCCGGAGTCATCCATTTCTTCCAGATAGTCTAAGTCGTTGGCATATAGTTGCTCATAATATATTTTTATAAGTGTTTATATTTCTTTCATGTTGATTGTGATCTTTTCTCTTTCATTCATGATTTTATTTACTTGGGTCCTTTCACTTTTCTTTTTGATAAGTCTGGCCAGAGGTTTATCAATCTTACTAATTCTTTCAAAGAAACAGCTCCTGGTTTCATTGATCTGTTGTACTATTCCACTGTTCTTTTAGTTTCTATTTCATTGATTTCTGTTCTAAACTTTATTCTCTTCCCCTGCTGAGTGTAGGCTTTATTTGCTGTTCTTTCTCCAAGTCCTTTAGGTGTGAGGTTGTATATTTTGAGACCGTTCTTGTTTCTTGAGAAAGGCTTGTGTTGTTATATGCTTCCCTCTTTTTTGCTATATCCCAAAGGTTTTGAACAATTGTGTTTTCATTTTCATTTCTTTCCATGAATTTTTTTTAATTCTTTAATTTCCTGGTTGACTCATTCATTCTTCAGTAGGATGCTCTTTAACCTCCATGTAGTTGAATTCTTTCCAAATTTTTCTTGTGAATGAGTTCTAGTTTCAAAGCACTGTGGTTTGAAAATATGCAGAGAATGATCCCAATCTTTTGGTACCAGTTGAGACCTGATTTGTGACCCAGTTATGTGATCTATTCTGGAGAATGTTCCATGTGCACTTAAGAAGAATGTGTATTCTGTTGCTTTAGGTTGGAATGCTCTGAATATATCTGTGAAGTCCATCTAGTCTAGTGTGTCATTCAAAGCCCTTGTTTCCTTGTGAGTCTTCTGCTTAGATGATCTGTCCATTGCAATGAGTGGGGTGTTGAAATACCCTGACTGTATTATTATCAATGTGTTTCTTTAATTTTGTTATTAATTGGTTTATATAATTGACTGCTCCCACCTGAGGGGCATAAATATTTACAAGTGTTAGATATTCTTGTTGGATAGACACTTTAAGTATGATATAGTGTCCCTCTTATTACATTTTTTGGTTTAAAAACTAATTTGTCTGATATAAAGATTGCTACCCCAGCTTTCTTTTGATGTCCATTAGCATGATAAATGATTTTCCACTCCCTTATTTTCTATCTGGAAGTGTCTTTGGGTCTATAATGAGTCTCTTACAGACAACATATCAATGGGTCTTGCTTTTTTATCCAATGTGATACTCTGTGTCTCTTGATTAGGGCATTTAGCCCATTTACATTCAGAATAATTATTAAAGGATATGAATTTAGTCTTATTGTGTATATATATATATATATATACACAAAAAAAAATTTAAATACAATGAAAGGTTAGACTAACTGTGAAAATAAAATTTAAAAGACAAAAACAGAAAGAAAGAAACAAAGAAACAAAGTTAGTTAGTTCACAGATAGGTGAACAGAATAGAGCAATACACTATATCTAGGGTATATTTTGATCTGTTTGGTAGAAGACTACATCCCAAAATTTTAAAGAAAGAAAAACTTATATATATATAAAATTAAATATATTGAAAGGATACAATGTAACTGCAAAAATGAAAATTAAAAAAAAATACTTAAAGAGAGAAACAGGTGAAAAGAACAGAGCGATACACTAGATTCTGTATGTATTTTGGTCTGTTTTTTATAAGAGACTGCATCCCTAAATTGTAAGGAAAGAAATACTTACATATATACAAAAATAAAATTAAGTATAATGAAGGAATCAAATGTAACTGTAAAAATGAAGATGAAAAAAGACTTAAAAATGAGTTGAGAAAATAACAAATTGGTTTAAAAGGAAAGAGAAAAAAATTATTGAATGACTAAAGAATCATGAGGAAAAAACCCCATGAATTCTATATACTATCTTCCCCTAGGGCTGGAGTTTTGCAATTCTGTGTGATCGATAAACTTAGTCCTAGCCGGATGTTCTTGCTGATCTTCTGGGGGAGGGAGCTGTTGTACTGATTCTCAGGTGTCTTTACCCTAAGTAGAATTGCACTGCCCTTGCCAGGGGGCCAGGTTAAGTAAGCAGCTCCAGATTGCCCTCTGTGGCTTTTGTTCCCTGTAGGCTTTACATGGTGCTTTATAGGATGAGCATGAAAATGGCAGCCTCCCATGTCCAGCCCTATAGCTGAAAGCTTGGGGCACCACTCCTCAGTGCTCCCTCAGGGAAAAGCAGCCAATCACTCCTGTGATTGAAACTCGGCATTCACCCAGCCCATAACCCAGCATCTCTACCTTGGCACATGACTCTGCTTAGAGTCTCTAAACCCTGCAGACTCCTGCAACATGCACCTGTACCACTCCTCTTGAGGGAGGTAGGGGAGTCTTCCCACTGTTCTGCTGCTTGCTTGGCCCCTGCTCAGAGAGCCATTGCCTGACCATGC
Organism: Lontra canadensis; assembly: GCF_010015895.1. NCBI lineage: Eukaryota > Metazoa > Chordata > Mammalia > Carnivora > Mustelidae > Lontra > Lontra canadensis. The sequence continues at coordinate 14,849,956 of NW_022631006.1, forward strand.
CAGGGTTCATGGTTTATGTCAACACCAATATGAGAGCCTACTCCTGGGCTTGCTGATTACAGCAGCTTCCTCTCTGATGCCTGAGAACTCTGCTGCACTCACACACTCCAATTCTTTCTGTGACCCCAGGGATCCTGAGGCCACACTGTCCCACCTAGGTTTCCACCCAGTTCACCACCTGAGTGCCTCTTTCAGGCAGGGACATCCCTCATGGGAGTGGACTTCTAAAAGTTCCAATTTTGTGCTGTGCTGCTATACCACTTTCTGGTAGCCAGTTTACAGAGGCCCCCTCCCCACCCCCCACGGTTTATCCTTGGTCTATCTCCTGGGATTCACTTCTCCACACTTCCTACCTTGTAGAAAGTGGTCACTATCTATTTGTAGAATTGTAGCAATTATTTTATTAGGTCTCTGGTTGAGTGCGCAGGTGTTCTGAATGAATAGATAGCAGTCTAGCTGAATTACTGGGAACAGACAAAACTAAGGTCTCTGCCATCTTGGACTCTTCTCTATAATAATGTGTTGTTGTTGTTGTTGTTGTTGTTGTTTTCTTTTAAACCACTGTAAGCCTAAATTTTTATCAACAAGGGACTAGTCAAATACATGTTGGCACATCCCTAGAGTCCTATGCAACCAGGCAAAACAATGTGGCAGCTCTGTGTGTTATTTTAATGGGACAATTGCTAGGAGATATTGTTATGTAAAAAATGAAGATGCCAAATAATCATATATACATAGATGTGTATGAGTGCACATTGATTATTTCCTGGTAAAGAAAATATGAGATTGGAAGAATTTAGTAGAAAGATGTACCTTTGGAGAGTAGGACTGGGGATTTGGGGCAGGAGGCAGATTACTTTTGTTTTAAAAAGTAACTTGTTTATAAATAACATGTTATAAATAACAAGTAACAAGTTATAAATAACTTGTTAATAAATAACTTGTTTATTTTTTAAAAGAAAAAATAACTTCCTTTTTAAATTGTGTGCTTATAATGCCTTTTTCATTTTTAAAGTAAATACAACATTAAGTGCAGAATTTCAGAGAGAGAAAGTCTGATAAGCTCTCTCAACATTTGTTCAGAGATCAAATGTTTCAAAGGCATATGTTTATCAATCTTATCTACATAATCTGAAAAGTACATACTATTATTGCCATTTGAAGGAAAAGGAACTTAGACGGAGAATGAACTAAATTGTTCGAGCGCACATAGCTAGTGAATAGTAGAGTCAGGATTTGAATTCAGGACAGTTTGATTACTAAGCCTTTATTTTTTACTCTAAATCATTTTCCTTTCAAAATCCAAAATGGAATAGTTAAACTATTTTAATAATTTTACAAAAATGAAGTAAATTTGATCAACAAAGGATCTCAATTTTAATTTTTCTTTCTAATTCTAAAATCTGCTTGCTTCAAGCAAAGACATAATAGGGATACAAATTCAGCCACAGAAAAAATTTTCTCTTTAAGTACTAGTAAAATTATACATAATCTCTAATGAAAATATATCATAAATTGACCAGAAGTCAATTGGTATATTAGTGGAATGAGAGCAAATAGATATAGATATAGATATAGATATAGATATAGATATATTTTCCCAAAAGAAATAGGGAACTTATTTACCAGATAAAGGAATCATTTCCCTGAAAACCCAATGATTATGCTTCACTAAGAAACTGTTTATAAAGTCAAGTAATAAAACCAAAGAGATACAGAAAAGACCTAACTTGTGATGCGCTGCAGACACTCATATTAGCTCATGAGAGCCAATTACTAAGTTGATTGCTTAAGGCAGACATTAATTAACAAGTAGTTATATAAACCTACAAGTAATTAAATTATATTAAAAACAAAGGTAAAATACACTTAAAACTCATCACTTCCTAATTAATTTAATATTACTTATGTTCTTGATGTTATTTACATCTAATGAATCTGTGTGATAGAAATATATATAATGGTGCACTGCTGTGACTCTCTTCCCAGCTCCCTCTTTGTTGACATCACACTGATGGTCTGAAATCAGCCTTGGAGGGAGTATTACACTGTAGAATTACCAAATGCTAAAAATGAGGCTTTAAAAGCTTTCATAAAGCCCAATTTTTCAAAAAATTACAAGCCCACAATAATTAACTCAATCATTTTTAGCATAAATATATAAAATTTGCAATTTATAGGAAGAAAAATGGCTTTTGCAGAAAAGATGATCATGAAAATATTTGATTAAAATTGGCTAGTCATTTACCCTAGAAACCATATTTCCAACTATCATTTATGAAATGTACACATCTAGGTCCTATATATATATGTGTGTACACATATATATATGTTTGTGTGTGTATATATATATATATATATGTACACATCTAAGTCCTATATATGTGTATATATATGTATATATATACATATGAAGATAGTAAAAGGCAAAATATTTCCTTTTTTCAGTAGGAATTTCAGTTCAAGATTCACAATCTCTTCTTTAGAAGTTGCATATGGGATCCACAGAATGGTTGGGTTTATTCTGTGTTATCCATATTTACAGATTTTTAAAAAGTTAATGGTTTCCTAGTCATAATAAAGGCATTTTTCCATATTTTCTGGAACACAATGATAGACAAAGATGCCAAAGATTAAAATAATTTGAAACCCATGAAACTGTAATAATAGAAATCAATCTAAATGGAATTGAAATGAATGAATCTGCAAAGACAGTGCTGTAAAAGATGCTGTATGCATGACTATCCCATTGGCAAGGGATATGGGGAAGATTTCTAATGGTCTATTAGGTAAAGATTTGGGATCTTTAAATATCTTTAAAAGACCAAGAAAAAAAATGCCTAAAACTTGCTAAAAAAATCAGCACATCATAAGTACATAAGATAAATGGTCTTATGGATACCCATCAGGTTTCAACATTATTTGTAGTTAGAATAAAAACAAAGTATGGTCAATGGAAAGGCCTGGTTTCTCCCCCATAGAACTAGCTTGCAACTACCGTCACTAAGTAATTTGGTTTGAGAGGCAAGTGTTACATATACATACTTACATATATTTCAAACCATTCTGACCTTTCACACACACACACACACACACACACACACACACACACACGAAAAAAATCCTAGTAAAGGTTCTTGATTGCTCTCCAAGGACAATAATATGTACTGAGAAGCATAATTAGAAGGTACTGGATTAAGCTGATAGTGTCTAAGTATAACTCCCTTATCACACACTTTCTAGACATTGTTCCACTGACTAGGGCTCAATGATCTCCTTATTAAACAGAATTTTCACTTCTTTATTTATAAGATAACCTAAAGGGAGCAGAGCTGAAGCTTCCTAATTGAGAAAAAGATTTATTCACTGTTACAGGCATACCAGCATAAACACAATTAACTTTGTCCTATGTATGCAAAACCTGCCTCTACCATCTTGGCAGTCTAGGTAGCCAACTATATTATGTGACTACAAGGAACCCAAAAAACTTGTTTTAAAAAACTGACATACTTTCGCCTGTTGTTCCTAAAACCCCCATTGCTTAAATGTCAGCATTAGATGAATCACTGTCTCTGGGGGAAATTTGAGGACCAATGAAAGCAAAGCCTAAATACATATTTAAAGAAAGAAAAAATAAAGGAAGCCTGGAAAAAAATGAGTTAAGAATTCACTTTAAGAATCTGGAGAACATGGATAAAAGGGTAACCACAAAGAAAACAGATAGCAAATTTACAAGTAGAATAGCAAAAATTAATGGGAAGAAAAGATTGGAGAGACACTGTCACCAAAGCATAAAAAGGCAAATGGTAAACTGGAAAAATATTTGGAACTCCTGTCACAGTGGGCTAATTGGCAATAAGCAAAGTGCAAATTAAAACAAAAAGTTGAGTTACCATTTCACATCTTTCATAGTGACAAAATTTAAAAGCATGATAATAAGTTTTGGTGAAGATGTGGGATAATATGAACTTCATATACCACAATTTAAGTTGTACAGACACAATGGAAAGCATGTGTTGATCTCATAAAGTCAAAGATGTCCTTCCCAGAATTTCAACAATCTCCAACTCTATTCAGGTTCCAGAGCATATTTCTTGCAAGTGATAATCACAGTCTGATTGATTAGAAGAACAACAAATTTGAAATAACTGAAATGTCTATCAATTTGAGGATCAACAAAAATAATGTTTTATACTTTTACAGTGAATCCTACATAGCTGTTAAAATGAATTCACTAGAGCTAGCAATATAAATATGTATCAGTGTAAATCTCAAAAACATAACCTTAAGCAAAGAAAGATAAATATGGAATGACATTTACAGTAGGATGTTATTTCCATAAAGTATAAAAGTATACAGATAATGTGTTATATGCTTAACATGATTAAATAGTAAAAGTATAAAATAATGAATAGAAAGGATATAACTCTTCAGGGTAGTGAATACTTGTGGGAGGCAAGGAAGGAAATGAGTTTGTAAAAGAGTCCACAGGATCTTCTACTAAAAAGGTAACATATTTTTTAAGTTAGTGTAGCCAATTGGTAGATTTAACTATCTGGTGGGAGTACAAGGGACTTGTTTTATTTTTTCTAGATATTTTGTGAGCTTTAAGTAGATAATTTTAAAAATCAACAAAATAATAAAATGTACTCGGTAGAATCTCTTCTAAAGTTATTGTAATTAGGAATCTCCTGCTACTTTGAAAAAAAATGAGAGAATTTTATCTGATTTTGTAATGAATTTCTACATATTGTTAAATTCCTATTTTTATTTTTTTAAGATTTATTTATTTATTTTAGACAGAGAAAGAGAGAGCAGGGGGAGGGGCAGAGGGAGAGAATCTCAACCAGACTCTCCACTGAGCTGGGACCTCCACTCGGGGCTCAGTCTCATGACCCATGAGATCACAACTGTTGCAGCCGGCACAACAAATCGACCAGGGTTGAGAGGGTAAGAGGATGGTGAAAAGAAATTAAGAGACAAAGAGATGGGGGCAGGAGGAGCACCAAGGAGGATATCCAGTAGTGCCAATTTTATTCAAGGCAGCAAGGCATTATAGAGCTAACAGAAACAATCATAAGAAAGTATCTATTTTTAGCTGATTACTAAAGAGTTTGCAACATGCACAGAAAATCCTTCAAGCTTTCCCATTCTCTATTTCCCAAGTACCAAGAGCAGACCCTCTAGCGCCAGATGTACTGACTTCAAGGCCACTCAAGACATAGTTTATGTAAGCACAGCACAGTCTTGCAATGGTGTAGTCTATAGCCCATGCAAGGACAGCAAGGACCAGCCAAGAATTTCTGACCCCGGCCAAATCGTCTCTATCTGACCAGCAAACGTGTGGGAAGTCACGTAGGCGAGCGCGCAACACGTAGCACAGACCCTTTCTCAGGGCTACTCGACTTTATCGACCCAAGCCTTTTGTTCTGCTATTCCGCCTTTAAAGGAGGCACAAGTCAGGGCCTGGTTTGGTCCTCGTCTCAAGCCTTATCGTGGCCTCCCACACACAACCTGAGCCGAAAACCAAGAGTGGGAAGCCTAACTGACTGAACCACCCAGACGCCCCCGTTAAATTCCTATTTTTAAAACAAAATGTTATTGCAGATCCCACTTTTGTCCTAAAGAACAAGCACACACTTGAAAATGCACATTCATATACATGCAGCCTCACATCTAAATAAAACACAAAAACATGTACAAAAACACATAGGCACGCACATATGCGCATTCATACACATATTATTCACATACATGTACATACTTCTAATTACCCATATTGGTGTCTTGTTACTGTACAAGCTTTTAATAAAATTGAATATCACTTTTATTTTTATACTTATCTGAGTTTCCTCTTATTTAGTTGAAACTCACATTGTAAGACAGAATACCATGAAGTCTGTGTCTGGCATTGCTGGATGATGTAGTCAGTTAAAACAGCATTGGTTTCTTTCACAAATCTATATGTGTTTATGTTGTTTGTATCACATCTGTAATCTCTTGGATCTGAAAGTTTTGGAGGTCATCTGAGTGGCCACTTCTTCTGATAAGTGCTTTCTCTTCTAAACAATTTATTTCCTTTTAGCCATTTCGATAATCTACACTTACTACTCATTTTTAGCATTGACATACAATTCCTTTTCAGAGTGGAAGTAAACTACCCCCAATGATTTATGACTTACAAAGTTGCATATACCGCACTAGGAATCAGTTTTAATAACAATCTTCATGACACTGTTCCATTTAAATTTCATATAAAATATGGCAATAGTTCAAGGTCTGTATGCAAACACAATTTGAAACTGAGCAGAAAATTAAAGTATTGGAAAATGAGCTTTACTCCTTTTTTAAAATGGCCACCTAATAAGATCCATTTGTTGAACTTATATTGTTTCTGGTGATTAAGTTAAGTTTTAGTGTTGCCCGAAGTGTTTCTCTCGTGGCAAATGATTGAGAAAATAATTATAATGGTCTATGTCTTTGACAGAGTCTATAAACACTGGGATGGCAGCACATGATTAAATTTATGTTTAGATTGTAGAAATCATTGCTGCTTAAGAAGAGAACAAGCGTATTGATCTTAAAGAGTGAAATAAGGCAAGATGAAAGGAATAATTAAATCTGGCAGTATTGGTGTTCCCATCCGTAGCACTACAATTATTCAAATTACATCTTTCCTCACCTTGCCCCTCCTTCCTCTCATCTTTAGGTTTACATTCAAGACCCCCGGCACAGATGTCATGAAGAGGGTTTTGTTTTCTTTTGCCTTGCTAAAGCCCGTTTTCAATAAAGAAAGGCTCTAGACCAGTTCTGAATAAGGTTATTTTGTAATTCCCGTTTAGGAAAGGAAGGTGTACAGTCCTTAAACCTATTTCAGTCTTTGAGCATAAATCTTCTATGGCCCTAAAACCCTATGAGTAATCTAGGTGTTTGGGAGGGTGATAATGAACTCATTTGGGCCAGAGGGAGTAATTTAATGCCAAGGCAGTCATTGAGCTACTATAAGGTAGGGAGGAAACAAATGGAGCTCTGATCCTTCAAGATGGAAACACTAAATCGTTAAGGGTCCAAGCCAAGTCTTGTTTGAGATGAAAAACTCAGGATCCCTTTTCAGCAACCCGCATCTATAGAATTTCACCTAAATTATCTGGGAGTGACTTAGAATGAACGTAGAAGGAGTTCTGAGGGCTCAATACTTTCTTTCCTAGAACTGTTTTAATTGGAAAAATAACTAAATTTAGAGAGAATCACTGTTCTTCCTAGAGCATGTGTATTTGAGTCCTTCTGTTTGAATACCATGATCTCAGCTGCAAGACTACCTGGTGTGCTCCTCAGGCTCTTGCTCTGATCACTGCTTACCCTCTCACATTTGCTGACATGTTGCATTCTCATGTTCCTTCCACCTTCCACCATCATGGCAATTCAGCTGAATGTCTGTCTACTCCCACGTGTAGGTCAATACACTAGCTGTGATACATGGGTTATGCTGAGTTATTATTAACAGTAGCCACTAAGGCTTTATATTTGCTCCAATTTCATAGCTTAATGACATTTTCCCTTTCCTCATTCTTCTCTTGCATCTGGTGATAACTCCATTAGTCTCCTCCATAAATGAGTGTTTCTCAAAATGAAATGTAATCCCTCAACACGTCCCATGAAAACTAATCTACAGAAAAGCAAGTTTGAGAAGTACTGCATAGTCTAGCCCTGTACTATGAAATGTGGTAGGCACTCACTATACAGGTCTGTTAAGCTCTTGAAATGTGGCTAGTCTAAATTATGGTGTGCTACAAGCTGAAAATACATACTGGATTTCAAACACATATTATGGGGGAGGGAACAATGTAAAATAGCTCATTAATAATTATATATTGGTTGTAAAAATGATATCATTTGGATATATTGGATTAAAATATATGTTTAAATTATTTTTACCTCTTTCATTTTAATGTGACTTCTGGAAAGTTAAAAAATACACATGTGGCTCAAATTATATTTCTATTGGATAATACTGCTCAACCCCCTCTTAGAAATCTACAGTTTGGAAGCGTGGTTCCTGGACCTGTGTTGTGGTTGGGGGTATCTGGCATGGATCTGAGGCTCGGGCTAGAGCAGGTCCCTGATGCACAAGCCACTCAGCACAGTGTTGGAGACCCCTTCCTGGAAGCCAAACCAGATGTTGCTACCACCCACCGCAGCTGCCTATGCTGGTTCTGCCTGGTCTGTCCCAGGGGCTGTGTCCTCTGTACTTAGGCTGCTGCTTTCCTGAAGACCATATGAAGAAATCCCTCTCAGGCTGCTCCTCCAGGACCACTCTCTCTAACACGCACTCCAGCAGCTGCACCTACCTGTGCCAGGTGGGGGGCTGCACCCCATTCTCCCCAGCAGATCCTCTACCCCCGGGAAATACGCGTCCACCTGGGGGCTGTCCCCAGCCCTGGCCACAGGCTCAGCCCACCGGATCTCTCCACTTGGATCTCCAGGGCAGTGAGCTGCTTGGGCTGACTGGGTTTCTCCATCTACCACATGGATATTTCTTTTTTTTTTTTTTTTAAGATTTATTTTTATTTATTTGACAGACAGAAATCACAAGTAGGCAGAGGCAGGCAGAGAGAGAGGGGGGAAGCAGGCTCCCTGCTGAGCAGAGAGCCCGTTGTGGGGCTCGATCTCAGGACTCTGAGATCATGACCTGAGCCGAAGGCAGAGGCATTAACCCACTGAGCCACCCAGACGCCCCTCACATGGAGATTTCTTTATTGAATGCGTCAAAAAGCATCCACTGACTGAGGGAGCGTATCACCCACACATCATTTATAGGAAGTGGAGACAGAGACCTCCAGAGCAGGAGGAACCAACCTGTGGATTAAAGGAAGAGGAGGATATTTGGACGCAGATACACACAGGGAAGACCATGTGAAGACACAGGGGAAGACAACCATCTATAAGCCAAGAAGAAAGTCCTCAGAAAGAAAACAGGCTGCTAACACCCTGATCTTGGACTTCTATCCTTCAGGATTATGAGGAAATAAATTTCTGCTGCTTAAGCTACTCAGCCCTTGGTACTTTGTTCTGGTGGCCCTAGCAGATTAATACAACAATGACTTGTTAACTTACCTGCACAGTGATCCTCTAGTTCTTTCAAGGTGTGAGGAGTTGATTATGCTGCATGAGGAACAGAAGACTGTACACATGACAATAAGGTTTAGTTAGGACTAGCTTTAAGGTGTGTGACTGGTGCAGCCACATAGGGCCATACTCAGAAGAGTGGCGCTCCGTGGTAGCCATCTTGAACTTCTTAATGATTTTATCTTTATCTTTTGTGCTTTGCAAGAGAAGTCTAATCAGACAATGGAGCTTGGGCTGTGGGCCTGGAGCCTCAGCCCCTACATGTTCTTGCCTCTTGCCACCTCTCTGCCTTCCCAAGATGGGTTCTTGGCCACCTTTACTTTCTACTATGACTCCATTACCGCTGTGAGCCTTTCTGGGCAGTGACCAGGGTACACCAATGTGGGGAGGCCTGCTCCTGTGGCTGTCTTCCACCCACCCTGGGGAGCCTGTGCACACAGGAGGAGGTTTAGGAGTGAGTGTCCTACAGTGTCTCGGGATGAGGCATGGCAGCAGTCCTCTCCATCCTAAGTTGGCATTTAGTAGGTGACCTGGAAGGGATCATTTATCTATTTCCCATTCAGGTACTGAACTTCTGGTGTCACTACCTGGATGGCTTGTGGTCACAGGCCATAAAGGAACGATTAACTTCTCTGCCCCTGCACAAGCCCTATATTTTCCTTTTGCACTACACTCTGCAAATCATGGCCCTGAGTTTAGAGTTGCTTTGCTGGCAAAAAAGTTAAAATGAATCTGACACATATTAATGATATGCCCGAGGTTGCTGCAGATGATATGATACTTTATGTGGAAAACCCAAAAGACTCTACCCTAAAATGGCTAGAACTCATACAAGAATTCAATAAAGTGTCAGGATATAAAATCAATGCATAGAAGTCAGTTGCATTTCTATACACCAACAAGACAGAGGAAAGAGATTAAGGAGTTGATCCCATTTACAGTTGCAACCAAAATCATAAGAACCTAGGAATAAATTTAACCAACAAGACAAAGAATCTGACTCACAAAACCATAGAGTACTCATGAAAGAAATTAAGGAAGACACAACACAATGGAAAAATGTCCCATGCTTATGGATTGGAAGAACAAATATTGTGAAAATGTCTATGCTACCTAGAGAAATCTACACATTTAATGCAATCCCTATCAAAATACCATCAACTTTTTTTAAAAAAAATGAAACAAATAATCCTAAAATGTGTATGGACCCAGAAAAGACCCCAAATAGGCAGAGAAATGTTGAAAAAGAAAACCAAAGCTGGTGGCATCACAATTTCAGACTCTAAGCTCTATTACAGAGCTATAATCATCAAGACATTATGGTACTGGCACAAAAATAGACACATTGACCATGGAACAGAATAGAGAGCCCAGAAATGAGCCATCAACTCTATGGCCAACTACTCTTTGACAAAGCAAGAAAGAATGTCCAATGGAAAAAAGACAGTCTCTTCAACAAATGGTGTTGGGAAAATTGGACAGCCACATGTAGAAAAATGAAACTGGACCATTTCTTTATACCATACACAAAAATAGACTCAAAATGGATGAAAGACCTCAATGTGAGACAGAAATCCATCAAAATCCTTGAGGAGAACACAGGCAGCAACATCTTTGACCTTAGCCACAGCATCTTCTTCCTAGAAACATCACCAAAGGCAAGGGAAGCAAGGGCAAAAATGTATTGGGACTTCATTAAGATCAAAAGCTTTTGCACAACAAAGGAAACAGTCAACAAAACCAAAAGACAACTGACAGAATGGAGGAAGATATTCGCAAATGAAACACAAGATAAAGAGCTAGTATCCAAAATCTATAAAGAACTTATCAAACTCAACACCCAAATAACAAATAATCCAGTCAAGAAATGGGAAGAAGACATGAACAGATAGTTCTGCAAAGAAAACATCCAAATGGCCAACAAACACATGAAAAAGTGCTCAACATCACTCATTATCAGAGAAATACAAATCAAAACCACAGTGAGATACCACATCACACTGGTCAGAATGGCTAAAATTAACAAGTCAGGAAATAGCAGATGTTGGTGAGGATGTGGAGAAAGGGGAACTGTCCTACATTTTGGTGGAATGCAAGCTGGTGCAGCCACTCTGGAAAACATATGGAGTTTCCTCAAAAAGCTGAAAATAGAGCTACCCTACCACTCAGCAATCGCACTACTGGGTATTTATCCTAATGATACAAATGTAGTGATATGAAGGGGCATGTGCACACTAATGTTTATACAGCAATGTCTACAATTGCTAAACTATGGAAAGAACTTAAATGTCCATCAACAGATGACTGGCTAAAGAAAATGTGATATATGTGTGTGTGTGTGTGTGTGTGTGTGTATTGCGGTGAGTGCCGTGTATTGTGTAAGACTGATGAATCACAGACCTGTACTCCTGAAACCAAGAATACATTATATGTTAATTTAAAAAAATAACTTAAAAAGAAGGGAAAATTAAAAAAAAAAAGAAATCTACAGTTTATAAGTATGTAGTAAAATTTCTGCGAGGTCTTATAGTAGGGAATCCTGTTTAACTTTGTTAAAACCTTTCAACAGGTTCATGAAGAAATGTTCATCATTAATCATCAAAATAAAATAAAAAGCACATTGAGATAACATCTCACACCTGTTGGAATGGCTATTATCAAGAAGACAAGAGAGATATATGTTGGCAAGGTGGTGGAGAAAAGGAAACACTTGTACACACTTGTAGGAATGTCAATTGGTATAGCCATTGTAGAAAACATTATGTACTTTCCTCAGAATATTAAAAAACAAAACTACCATTGGCTCCAGCAACCCTAGTTCTGGGTATGTATCCAAAAGTAATGAAATCATTATCTCAAAGAGATATGCATAGCCCCCGTGTTCATCGGAGCATTATTCGCAATAGCCAAGACATGGAAACAACCTAAGTATCCATTGACAAGTGAGTGAATAAAAATGTTATATATAATGGAATATTATTCAGTCATAAAGAAGGAGATCTTGCCCTTTGTGACAACATGGATTGACCTTGAGTGCTAAGTGAAATAAATCAAAGAAAGAGAAATATCGGACAATCTCACTTAAAGTTGAAATCTAAACAAGGTGATCTCATAGAAACAGTATATTGGTGGTTGCCAGGAGCTGAGGAGTGGGAGAAATGGAAAGGTGTTGGTCAAAGGGTACAAAATTCCAGTTATAAGATGAATAGGTTCTGGGGATTTAGTTTATAGCATGATAACTAGAGGTAACCATACTGTATTGTATATTTGAAAATTGCAAAGAGAGTAGATTCTAAATGCTCTCAACACACACACACACACACACACACACAGGTAATGATGTGAGGTGCTGGGTGTGTTAACTAACTTTATTGTGGTAATCATTTCACAATATAAACATGTATCAAATTATCACATTATACACCTAAAGTTTACACAGTATTATATGTCAATTATATTTCAACAAAGCAGAATAAAACTATATATTTCTTGAACCTCTTTGACTATGGAGCCCGTTTTCACATAAGAACTATTTATGAGTTCCAAAAACTAGTAGTTTTCAAAGCCCACTTTGGAAAATGTAGCATAAGGTACAAGGTGTGAGAAACTTTGATCCTTTTTCTTTTTTTAATGTAGAGTATTCTGCCTGATTCTTAGTAAGAAATATAAAGTATAGATTAAATAGGACAAATGTCTATTTCATCCAGCTATCACAAATATCCCTGGCATCCCTGACATTAATATAAATTAATAACTTGCATTTCCAGTGATTATTCTTGTCAATAAAGCTAAGCAGAATTCAAATTCTTTAATTTTCAAATGTTCTCTTTGCCATGAACATTAATCTTCATTTGGATTTGGCAATGTTAAATATATATATAAATGTAATGATTTGATAGCATCAGAGAATAGATTTCCTATTATCTCCATAATCATGAACAAGAACTTAAAACTTGGTCTGTAGCCCTCCTGAATCATGGGAAAGAAGTCAGAGTCAAGATCAGAGTACAGAGGACTACAGAGAGAACCAAAACAAGCCCACCAACCTATTATGCTTATCTAAAGTCTCTGATTTTGAGAGGGTATCATACAAATATTTCAAGTAATAATAATGAAAAATAGGTAATCTTGGAGTATGTTTTCATAACCCTACACTTCACTGAGCACTGAATTCCTCTCACCTCACTTAATCCTCCTTGCAATAACTTCATTAGTTATAGACGTCTTCTCTCCATTTTACATGCAAGGAAATTGAAGTTTAGGAAGTTTAAGTAACTTGCTTGGAGTTTCATAGCCAATAATTCCTAGAGCTCTGAACCCAGTGCCTACATTATTAACCACTAGGACATATGGTAAGGTGGTATGTGCATGGATAAACCTCCTTCCATGGCATAGCCCCAAGAACTGAAAGAGGACAAGAAGGAAAGCGTTCTTGTGATTTCTTTTTCTTCTTTGTGAAGTTTGTGCAATATTGCCACAAATCTCTCTCCATGCAGTGAGTAGGAGAGAATAAAAATATTTATTTGTAACCCTTGCACATTTTTCTGGAGCTTCTCCTACTAATATTAAACAATAAATATCTTCACAGTTTGCCTTTTCCCCAGATAGACCAGAGTTCTTGAGAATTAGTTGAGATACAAGGCTGATTTCATAACCTGTAATTCTGTGAATATGCCTTGCACTCTCTCACCTTACTGCTTTGGTAAATGCTGATACCTTGGCTAAGAATGCCACTGCAAGTTTTTTGTTTGTTTTTTGTTTTTGTGGTTTTTTGTTTATTTGTTTTGTTTTTGTCCCTTTATTCAGGCTCATTGCTCAAATCCCATCCCAGATGTCACTGTCTTCAGGGATCCTCACTTGAATCATCCCCCATCTCAGGCTGGCTTAAATGAGTCACCATCACCACCATGGGCATCCTTAACCCAATATATTTTGCTCTATTTCAAAGCCTATCATACTTTTCTGAAATGTAATATTTAGGTCTCATGTGGTCATTTGCCACTTGTATCTAAGCTCTTTTTCAATAGTTAGGAAGTTCTTCACTTTATAAGACTTGGTGGGAATTAGAGCACGTTTCTATCATGTAATAGAAGCTGTGCTCATAATGTCTTTGAAAGATTTGGGTATGCCTAGAGCAAATATCCCTGAAAATAAAATTTCAGGAAAAGTCCTTGGGATTTAAGGATGAAGCCACACCTATTTGGGAAAGGTAGTAGACTCTTTTTTAGAGTTAGCTATTACTCTTGTAACTACACACCTGATCGTGGATTAGTAAACTGGGATTTATAAAATACGCTAGCCATAAAATCAGGCAGGCCTTTAATCACTTAGTCATTGGGTAGCAGTGGTACCTAGAAGTTCTGGCTTAAGAAAGTCCTGAAAACACGATTGTTTTACATGAGCATGAATTTTTCATTTCAGTTTAGCTAATCTTGTCATATAGTCAAACCTCCTTCAACCCCCACCTATGGATCAGTTCCTAGACTATTGACTGAGAAGGAAAACATTCCATCCAGATTTGTACATGGTGTCACAGGTTAGGTTCTCCAGAAATAGAAGGAGATGGAGTTTGAAATGGAGAACATTTATTTAGAATCAACACCTGAGAAAGGAATAGAAGAAAAGCAGCATTGATCAGAGGAAGGGGATGGGTGTTGTTGGTGGACAAATAAAACTTGGTCAACCCCATGGAGAACTCTAGAGCATGTTCATCAGCATTGTCCTGAAGGTCCCAAGTGGCCAGGCCCTTATACTTCCACCTCATTCAGTCATTGGATATGTGGTACCTTGGCAAAGTTATGCTCTTGGCAAGGTGGCTTTTGCAACTAAAGCAGACCCTATAGGAGCTGACATCTGGAGCCTGTCTGATGACAGGCTAATTCCTTCCTTAAAGCATAAAAAAAAATAACA
Source organism: Lontra canadensis (assembly GCF_010015895.1). Classification (NCBI taxonomy): domain Eukaryota; kingdom Metazoa; phylum Chordata; class Mammalia; order Carnivora; family Mustelidae; genus Lontra; species Lontra canadensis. The sequence goes on from NW_022631006.1 coordinate 14,864,992, forward strand.
AAAAAATATATCCTCTAGGTTTGGCAGAACTTTAAGTTGTATATCTGATTGTTTACTTTTCCTTGAAGGAAATACGATCTGAGTGAAGGCTGTTTATTCTGAGTTAACAAAATTGGAATATTGGTGTCAAGGAGGTTTGATGATGCATGGATCGGCCTCTTGGAATAGGCTCAAAACAGGACAACCTTGTTTTTAGGGTGAACATTTATCAAAATTACTCCTTATTAAGGAAGGTTTTCAGTAATGAAGTGGACAGGATGACTCTCTTTGTTAATAAATGTTGGGAGGCTTCTTTCCATAGTCACTCCAACCCCTGCTCAAAAACAAAGTAGCCTTGGTGTCAAGGATGAAATTTTGTAAGAACTCAACATTACGGACCACACCTCTCCAAGGCTGACCTATTTACATCCATTGATGCGTGATCAGTCAATAAGCAGCAGGAACTGACACTGAATGACACTGCCTCCCAGTGTGGGGTAATATCTCAGGGGAACCAGCCATCCAGTTGAACTTTAATAACACTGGATCCTTACCATTAAGGAAGAAATGCCAATTGGATATTTTTATATATGGTGATGGTTTTGCATTTTTTGCTCACCATACTTATATCAGCATTACCATCTGAGGAATCACAGAATGCCTTATTAAACACTGCAGTGCACAACAAACATGTTTCTAACTAAAAAATATTCACTTTATAGGAAAACAGGTAAAGACAATGGACTTAGAACCACATTCTTTAAAAGCTTTGGACATGTAAAATGGTGGGATGATGAGATGACCTATTAAAAACTCAGGCTCTGCACCAGCAGCAAATTCTCTGAACTATTCCCCAAGATGTAATGCTAATTTTCCCATCACCCAAACAAACATACGGGTCTTGGAAGCAGAGGTTGGAAGAGGGAGAGCATCTTCTTAGTATTAAACCTAGTGCTTATGATCCACAGAAAATGTTTGCTTCTCTTGCCCTGTGACATTGGTTTAGAGTTCCCAATCTGTAATGAAGGGATGTTTCCATCAGCACATGGAGTGCTTATCTTGGTTTGCTGTTGTAAAAAGGGGAAAGGAGGAAGAATGGATAGGACCTATAGAATGCCCCATAATTCTCTTCCTAGTGGTAAAATTTAATGGAAGATAATACTAGATCTGTACAGGAGTATCATAAAGCATCCAGATCCTTCAGTGATAACAGCTCGGTCAGAGAACCCTAATCAAGAGAGGTGGTGGCTGAAAACAAAAGGCACACAGAATTGTTACTAAAAGAGGGAAATCATGACCAGTTATTGCCTCTAAACCAGCTTCAGAGATAAAAACCATGGCTCTTACCCATACTTCTTTTTTGTTCTTTGGTTTATGCAATTATAAATTTTAATATGTTTATCCTTATTTTTATCTCCCTTTCCCCACTATCTTGTATAACTATGCTGGGTGGTGAGCCTTCCACTCTAGCCCATATATTACAGCAGGTCTTATGACAGAACTAAAGGAATTTTTACCAGCACAAAAAATTGTGAGTTTAACTCCTCTTGGGAAGGAGGTGAGAGTGCTTGTGGTACTATAAGAGATTTTTGCATCATGTTAATGAAAGCACTTTTTCTTAAAGTTTAAGTGTTTCTACAATACTAGTCTAAATGTTCCCGGAAACCTCATGTCCTAGAAAATCATTTATAAATAATTACAGGGCTTATCAGAAAAAGTAGATTGAGACAAACACTCAAAATCCATGCAATTTTGTAACCAGAACAATAACAAGTACAATAACTGTTCTGGCCCAGTTTTTTTAAGATGTTAAAATTCCTAATATATACTACGAAGTATCTTGAGCTTTATTTTTTAAGTGGGTTGTATATTAAAAAAAGAGTTGAGGCTACTAAGCTATGGAGATAGAGGCAAAATACGCAAAGATTGGGTAGAGTTACACGATGAGCACTTGTTGAGCAGAGCACGTGCCCAAAATAAAACAGGAAGGAGAATGGGAGTGTGCACTGTGTGCAGAACTGCTTTCCTCCTCAGCTTACTGTGTTCAGCTGTGGAAGGGTTCACTAGTTGTTACTTGATGGCCCAAACGGACCAACACAACTTCTGTGTGATATTGACATCATTCCCTTGCCAGTAAATCATGTAAGCTCATTTCCTTATACACACACACATTATCAGAATAGGCTGTGTAAGTAAGGAAAGAAGAGTACACATTAATTTGAGGTAACCAAAAGTAGGGACTCTAGAGAACATTGGTCACTGTGGTTGTCCTGTGTGCCCATACTACATTCTTGAATTTGGAGAATTTCACTACAGAAGCTGGAAATGTTAGAAATTCACTTTCCTGGCTTCTTTTTTAACCTAGGCTTGGGCACCTGACCTAGGCTCACCAGTTTACAGACCCACAGGAGCTTTTAAACCAAGACTACTAATGCGAAGAGGCAGAAGTTAAGACGAAGTCTTCCGGGTGATGACAGCCACTTCAGGAAGATGGGGTTTCCTGGAGTAGGCGACAGGGCAGAGGTGAAAGTGGCAGGCTCTGGGGCCAGCTGCAGGGTCTAATGCTTGTGCCTACAACACAGATGCCTTCACTGCTTCTACTGTGCTGTCATTTTGGATGTTGTTTCTGACTATGTAGACTTGAATCTGATTCTTTTACTTTCCGGGTGACTTTTCTGAGCTACCTCATGTCCTCTCATGAAATTCTATTCTTGCTTAACTCAGGTAGCATAACTTCTGTAGCTTTTAACTAAGAGTCCTGACTGTCACAGTCAACTAGACTGTGAACAAATTAAGAGAAAAGACTCTCTGCCTCTTATCACGGAGTCCAGAGTGCATAACCTTGGACCTAGAAGGCAGGAGTGCTCAATAAATACTTGATGTGTGAATAAATTGAGAGATGTGGTTGTGAGAAATGTATTTGCCCTAAAAGCAATGAGATCAAGTAGTTAAAAATAATAACAAATACATTAAAAATAGAATAGCATTAAGATACTAATATGATCTTAATAGCAAATATTATAATTACTAGAATATTATAAAATTATAAATGGAAGTAATAAATATTATAAATGGGAATACTGCTATTTTTTTAGATAATCGTTTCATGTTAAACTTCTATTAAGAAAAGAAAACTTACCTATTCATAATGGTTTCCCCCCCATCTGGTGTTAAGATAGTTAGTTACCTTCATTATACTTTCAGCTGCCTAAGTGTTTCCTCGTGTTTGCCAACGCTGAGAATTCTTACTAATTATTCAGACTATAACCTCCATCAACTAAAGAACGGGGATTGACTCCAAACTGTGTAGCATTCAGAGCAAAACATAGCTGGCATCTAAATCCCATTATATTTCAACCTTACTTCTGATATTTTCAGAGAAGTAAAATAACTTAAAAAATACAGGAATTCATGATAGTAACAGAATGAAAAGGAAGTTAAGAAATTATAGATTATTGTGAGTCGGATTATTGTGAGCTGATATTTACATTCAGGATTTCCTTGTCTTTTAAGTTTAATGATTAATAATTAAGCACATTTCATCCAAAATATCTATTGGCTGCAGGAGCCCTTCCTCAGTATTCCAATCAGAAAAACTTAGATATGCACTTAGAAGGCAGCCTTTCAGATCTCTAGCTCAGAAGAGGTTAAGGTAAGAAGACAAGGTTAGAAGGGAACGTGAATGGCGTTGGGCTATGGCATATAGGCTGACTTGCTCTTCTGCACTGCAGTGAACAACAAATGCCTAGGTGGCCATTGATCGGCTTTTTGTTTCACAAGAAGAAAGCTATTAATTGTCACTGCTTTAATCTTGACAGCAGACAAAAGGGAAATTATATATATTAGCAACCCACTTTTCTCTAAGCTTTTTTCTTTTCCCTCAAAAAAAAAAAAAAGGTAAAAGTGATGTAAAGGAGGAAATACATGTATAAATACAATGTATTCATTTTGGATTTGGATTCAAAATTTGAACATCACTTTGTTCCTACCAGCCTAAGCTGAAAGGTGTTTTAGTTAAGCATTTTCCCAGGCCTCTTTCTACATGTAAATGTCTTAGATTGCTATCCATCTATGAAAAATAGAGAAACAAAAGCAGGGAAGTCCTACTGTCTCTTCAAATGGCTGACAATTTTCTACTATACTTTTCATTTTAAAATGTTCTTATAGAGCCAGTTTCCATGCATTAACCTGGGAGAGCTATTACATTTGAATGGGTTCCATGCTGGCAAACTGCATTTTGGAGTCACCAAGGGTCTCTTGATGCTTTGTCATCAGCTGACTAAATTAGTCTCTATGCCTCTGGTTTTACATTTGGATTGATGGATGCATTACCTGACACTCTTGAACTCTAGAGTGTTACAGACTAACGAATAGTGTAGGACTCATACTAAGAGTGAAATAGTCTTCCAGACCCACTTATGCAGATGCTCATACTGTGGGGATCTTCCTTGGTCTTTGGTTGGTTCTTCAGATATGAAGCAATCTCAAGGAGGTGAATTGGTTTGAAATTCTGCCTAGACATCCAAGATCCAGACTCCAGATTCTGTATGTTGTACTTCTAATAGTTTCCACCTGCATCTGTCTTTGGAGGACCAGCCTTGGGCTACTGGGGCAGCTTTGCCTGCAGAATTTCCCACTGGTTTTACACTGCCGACACTTTCTCTCTGGAAGAAGCCAAGAGCCAATGATTGACTGGTGTAAAAGTATGAAAGTCTAGCCTCCAGGAGACAGAACAAACTTACAAACTTGAGGTATAGTTTGTACTCCAGAATTCCCCAGAGAATCAAACTGAAGCTTGAACTCTTGTTTGGCTTCTTCCTTTTCTTTGTCCTGCTTCCCCTACTCTCCACATTCTTCCCTGGGAACACTTCTTTAATAAACCACTTGCTTGGGAATCCTTGTCCTGGGACTTGCTGCTGAAGAATCTGACCTAATACCCCTCATTGAGGAGTCAGGACTTGTTTGTGCTTGAAGGAGAGAGTATTGGATTTGGAAGGGAAGAGGAAGAAGTTCTCTTCCGTAAGCAGTCAGAATGAACAACATGAGAAGAGGACCAGGCTGGAGGCAGGGACTGGCATGGTGTGTTGGAGGACAGTGAAGGAGAAGATTATGGCTGGATTAAAATACTGTACAAGGAAGAGGAGGAAGGGTCCCTTCTCTTCAGTTCATCTTTATGCTCCCTGTAAGAGTGGACTTTTTAAAAACAGAATTTCCCTACCCAAAAGTCAAAATTTAATTTAGTTTTTTCCTTCCAGAAAACCTGAGAGATAAAATCATAAGTACTCATCTCGAGTTTAAAGACATGCAAAATTAATCATCTTAGGAGACAGAGAGAAGAGAATTTCTTTTTGGCCCTGACTGCAATGTGGATTGCTCTATAGAGATGCACAGAGTGGATGGTAAGAGGAGTTCTAGAGGATCAGGGTGGTGCAAAGACCACTTCTGGCAGAATAAAGCATTCCCTCCCTGCCACAGCCAGATCAGTTTGTTCTCTAAGATTCTTCAGGAGTTTTGTCTGCCACTCAGACAGTGAATCTGTGCTTCTTTTGGATGTCCCTTGGTGCTCAGCCTACCACTTTGCACAAAACAAAACAAAACAAAACAAAACAAAAATCCACATTTTTTTCCCAAGTGATCTGGGACTTAGACAAATTAAAACTCCTGATTTTTTGTCATGCACGTACCTGAGAGTAAATGTTAAAAACAAAATCAATTAAAAAACACCCAGAACCCACAATTATTGCTTAATCCTTAACATGGCATGCAAGAACCTTCAAACCTTCACTTTAATATGGCCCCATGCTGCACATTCTCCTCCACATACATAATGGATTAGTCCTTCACTGAGCTCCTTGCCGTTATTAAGACACACTATACTACTTTATATTCTTATGCTTTGTTCTGCTGCTCCCTGAAATAGTCTTCTACTTTTTCTCTGTCCAATAAACTTCTGCTCATATTTCAATACCTAGCTCAAATTTCACATTCTTTATAAACTCACCTTTTCAGGAAATTTATCATTTTTGTCTCTGTTTTGATCGTACTTGGAATATACCTTCAATATAGTGTTTAGAATATTACCTGTCAATGTAAACAATTCTGTGGGATGCTGGAGAAATGTGTTTATTTCATCTTTGTTTCTCCTCCCCGCTAAAGTGCCTGGCACACTTAGAGCTCTCCATAAATATCTGTGGATTTTGAAATGAATTGAATAAATTTGGATTAATAAGGAAAAATCAAATTACAAAAACTTTTGGATGATAAACTGACTTGAATTGTAGCTTAAATATAGGGTAGAACATTTGGAATGATTTGAGTGAGAGAATGAAAAACTGTTAAATGTCTGGTGAGATAATAAAACCATCACTATTTGCTGCCGCCTCCAGCCTCTCTGAATACCCAGCCAGGCCGTGCATTGTGTTTCCAGCAGCATGAGCCAAGTAAGAGAATGCCCAAACTGGCCAATATAATTGTGATTAGTTTAAACATTTCTTATTTCATATATTCACCAACATATTTGAGAAGAGATGGGGTTTCCTAAGAGCATAATGGTCAAGAACAAAGAGCTTAAAACTGAGAGGTTTGGATTAAAATACTGACATTGCCAATTACAACTGTGTGACTTTTGGCAAGTTATTTTTCATTACCGAAATAAGGATAAAGGCACCGTCCTCATACAGTTGTCATCAAGAGTAGTGCTCTGCCTCAAAGATTAGGCATTATAAATAGTAATATTACTGAAGTTTTCTCTGACAGTTATTCCCCTTTCATTAGGGAGCTTTTCCCCCAGGATGCCCCATTCAAAATATGTCAGCGTTAAGTTATCCCATAGGTAGTTAAGAGAAGGGAAATTCCAGATTGAGGGACCAGCCATGAAGAGGCATAAGAGCACTTGGCATGTTTAGGCAGTGAGCTTGATGGCTGTTCTCTAATCCCACCCTCTGTCATCTTCTCACAGACGGAAGCCTGGCTGACCTAGGTTGGTATGCCTCAAACCTCAGTGTCTCTTTGAAATACTATGGGCTTTTCTGGGCCTGGCTTAGCTATCAGAAATGTCTCAAAACACTGATTGGTTTTCAGTTCTCTCTCTACTTTCTGCTGCATAGACCTGGCCGTAGTCCTCAGGTTCCCCTAGGCAGCAACTTCCCTGCTGGGTCCCTTTGCGACTTAGGTGACATCTAGGCATTTGTGACCACCATAGGAACATATGTATTTGTTTTCAAAAAGATTATACTCTCAGTGCAGAGTCTCACCTCTTCTATTTTGAATTTTGATTTTCTACAGGGACCAATACTACAAAGCATAGCTAGGAATCTTAAAATGTGTGGAAATATCTTGATTTGAACCACATTTTGTGAAAGTGTGAATAACAGCAGTCCCAGGTTTGCCCTGGAGGTTTATTTATTTCTCAGACTCTTTCACATTAGGAAAGAAACTCTAGCAGAGCCTAAACTTTCAGGTTCTTCTCTCCTATTTTTAATATATTTTCCATTAACCTAAGGCTAAAGTTCTTGGCTGATGAGAAAACAGTCTTTTTCTGGTTCTTAAGGCTCTCCTTTGCTTCATGCAAAATTTGTTTTCTATAAAAGCCTAGTAATGTGGTAGAGTGGTTTCATAGAATTCTCTTGGGTTCATGTAAGTCTACGTTAATTACTTCACCTGTTCTTCAGCATGTTCATTCTATACCACTGGCTTTGCACTTACCATTGCTAAAGAGGCGAACTTTACCTCCTAGACTCCCCATCTAGGATCTCCAACTTCTCCTGAACAACATTGACAGCAACCCACCCTCCTTAATAAATGGTTCCTCTGGACACTCATTTCCCAATTCATTCTTTCTCTCCCTCTCCCTCTCTCTCTCTCACACACACAAACACAAACATACACACACACACACACCTCTTACACCTTTACAAACACAAATATCAACCACATGGATTGACCCCCTGTATAGCATGTTTCCCATTCTATCATAATCATAGAGCAGGAATCTTAATACCTTTTTATTCATACAAAAAAAATTCTATATCACATAGGGGTAAATATATATTCAAGATCCATAGGTGTTCTGGGGGTACTTATGAAATAGTTGTATCATAACACATATGCAGCACTTCACCAAAAATTTAATCATTAGATATTTCTGTGTCTAGCCCCAAGGTCCCCTACTTGCCATACTATGATTACTGCTCTGTCACACAATAGCTTCCATAGCTTCATAGCTCCCCAGGCCACAGTCCTATGCACTTTCCTTCCCTCCTGGCTGCTCTATAGCACATACCGTCTCTTATTCCTATGTTTTCTTCCTCCAAACACACATCCTCAGACCCTCTTTTAATAAAACCTATAAGTTTGCAAAAAAATCTCTGGTTACTAGGATTGACTTGCCTTAGGAAACACGTAAGAAATTATAAATAGCATATTTCTGTGTTAAAATTATTCTTTTCCAATAACACAAAGGCAAATGAATAAGGTTTTAGTATACATGCAGATAAACTAATGGGTAAGGTAACAAGAGGTTCAGGGAATTTATATCAGCAAGTCCTTGAAGTGTTGTTTCTTTCTCTCTCTCTCTCTCTCTCTCTCTCTCAATTTTCATACTTTCTCCAAATTTCCCCAATTGATTCGGTCATTTCCACCTAGAAGTAGCTTCATAATATTCAATGGCAACATGCCTAAAACTGAATTTACCTTCTTCACCCAGTCAGCTCTCATGATCAGCTCCCATTTATAACCCTTCCATTTTCCTTATTCAGGCTTGAAAGCTGACAATCATTAGCTCACCTCTATTCTTTCTTTTCTTTTTTTTTTTTTTTATCATTTTTTAAAATTTATTTTCAGCATAACAGTATTCATTGTTTTTGTACCACACCCAGTGCTCCATGCAGTCCGTGCCCTCTCTAATACCCACCACCTGGTTCCCCCAACCTCCCACCCCCCAACCTCTTCAAACCCTTCAGATTGTTTTTCAGAATCCATAGTCAGTCTCTCATTGTTCACCTCCCCTTCCAATTTCCCCCAACTGCCTTCTCCTAACTCCCCATGTCCTCCATGCTATTTGTTATGCTCCACAAATAAGTGAAACCATATGATAATTGACTCTCTCTGCTTGACTTATTTCACTCAGCATAATCTCTTTAGGTCCTGTCCATGTTGCTACAAAAGTTGGGTATTCATCCTTTCTGATGGAGGTATAATACTCCATAGTGTATATGGACCACATCTTCCTTATCCATTCGTCCGTTGAAGGGCATCTTAGTTCTTTCCACAGTTTGGCGACCGTGACCATTGCTGCTATAAACATTGGGGTACAGATGGCCCTTCTTTTCACTACATCTGTATCTTTAGGGTAAATACCCAGTAATGCAATTGCAGGGTCATAGGGAAGCTCTATTTTTAATTTCTTGAGGAATCTCCACACTGTTCTCCAAAGAGGCTGCACCAACTTGCATTCCCACCAACAGTGGAAGAGGGTTTCCCTTTCTCCATATCCCCTCCAACACATGTTGTTTCCTATCTTGCTAATTTTGGCCATTCTAACTGGTGTTAAGGTAATATCTCAATGTGGTTTTAATTTGAATCTCCCTGATGGCTAGTGATGATGAACATTTTTTCATGTGTCTGATAGCCATTTGTATGTCTTCATTGGAGAAGTGTCTGTTCATATCTTCTGCCCATTTTTTGATATGATTACCTGTTTTGTGTGTGTTGAGTTTGAGGAGTTCTTTATAGATCCTGGATATCAATCTTTTGTCTGTACTGTCATTTGCAAGTATCTTCTCCCATTTCATGGGTTGCCTCTTTGTTTTCTTGACTGTTTCCTTTGCTGTGCAGAAGCTTTTGATTTTGATGAAGTCCCAAAAGTTTATTTTGGCTTTTGTTTCCTTTGCCTTTGGAGACATATCTTGAAAGAAGTTGCTGTGGCTGATATCGAAGAGATTACTGCCTATGTTCTCCTCTAGGATTCTGATGGATTCCTGTCTCACGTTGAGGTCTTTTATCCATTTTGAGTTTATCTTTGTGTATGGTGTAAGAGAATGGTTGAGTTTCATTCTTCTACATATAGCTGCCCAGTTTTCCCAGCACCATTTATTGAAGAGACTGTCTTTTTTCCACTGTATATTTTTTCCTGTTTTGTCGAAGATTAACTGACCATAGAGTTGAGGGTCCATATCTGGGCTCCCTACTCTGTTCCACTGGTCTATGTGTCTGTTTTTATGCCAGTACCATGCTGTCTTGGTGATCACAGCTTTGTAGTAAAGCTTGAAATCAGGTAACATGATGCCCCCAGTTTTATTTTTGTTTTTCAACATTTCCTTAGTAATTCGGGGTCTCTTCTGGTTCCATACAAATTTTTGGATTATTTGCTCCAGCTCTTTGAAGAATACCGGTGGAATTTTGATTGGAATGGCATTAAAAGTATAGATTACTCTAGGCAGTATAGACATTTTAACAATGTTTATTCTTCCGATCCAAGAGCATGGAATGGTCTTCCATCTTTTTGTGTCTTCTTCAATTTCTTTCATGAGTGTTCTGTAGTTCCTCGAGTACAGATCCTTTACCTCTTTGGTTAGGTTTATTCCCAGGTATCTTATGGTTCTTGGTGCTATAGTAAATGGAATGGATTCTCTAATTTCCCTTTCTGTATTTTCATTGTTAGTGTATAAGAAAGCCACTCATTTCTGTACATTGACTTTGTATCCTGCCACGTTACTGAATTGCTGTATGAGTTCTAGTAAGGTTTGGGGGTGGAGTCTTTTGGGTTTTCCATATAAAGAATCATGTCATCTGTGAAGAGAGAGAGTTTGACTTCTTCATTGCCAATTTGGATACCTTTTATTTCTCTTTGTTGTCTGATTGCTGTTGCTAGGACTCCTAATACTATGTAGAACAAGAGTGGTGAGAGTGGGCATCCTTGTCGTGTTCCTGATCTCAACGGGAAGGCTGCAAGCTTTTTCCCATTGAGGATGATATTTGCTGTGGGTTTTTCATAGATAGATTTGATGAAGTTCAGGAATGTTCCCTCTATCCCTATACTTTGAAGCGTTTTAATCAGGAACGGATGCTGGATTTTGTCAAATGCTTTTTCTGCATCAATTGAGAGGACCATGTAGCTCTTCTCTCTTTTCTTATTAATTTGTTCTATCACATTGATTGATTTGCGAATGTTGAACCATCCTTGTAGCCCAGGAATGAATCCCACCTGGTCATGGTGGATAATCTTTTTAATGTGCTGTTGGATCCTGTTTGCTAGGATCTTGTTGAGAATCTTAGCATCCATATTCATCAGTGATATTGGTCTGAAATTCTCCTTTTTGATAGGGTCTTTGCCTGGTTTGGGGATCAGGGTAATGCTGGCTTCATAGAAAGAGTCTGGAACTTTTCCTTCTGCTTCAATTTTTTGAAACAGCTTCAGGAGAATAGGTGTTATTTCTTCTTTGAAAGTTTGGTAGAATTCCCCAGGGAATCCCTCAGGTCCTGGGCTCTTGTTTTTTGGGAGGTTTTTGATCACTGCTTCAATCTCGTTACTAGATATCGGTCTATTTAGGTTGTCAATTTCTTCCTGGTTCAATTTTGGGAGTTTACAGTTTTCCAGGAATGCATCCATTTCATCTAGGTTGCTTAGCTTATTGGAATATAACTGTTGATAATAACTTCTGATGATTGTTTCTACTTCCTTGGTGTTAGTTGTGATCTCTCCCTTTTCATTCATAATTTTATTAATTTGGGTTTTCTCTCTTTTCTTTTGGATTAGTGTGGCCAGTGGTTTATCGATCTTATTGATTCTTTCAAAAAACCAGCTTCTAGTTTCATTGATATGTTCTACTGTATCTCTGGTTTCTACCTCATTGATCTCGGCTCTAATCTTGATTATTTCCCTTCTTATGTGTAGAGTTGGTTTGATTTGTTGTTGATTCTCCAGTTCTTTAAGGTGTAGAGACAGCTGCTGTGTTCTGGATTTTTCAATTTTTTTGAGGGAGGCTTGGATGGCTAAGTATTTTCCCCTTAGGATTGCCTTTGCTGTATCCCATAGGTTTTGGACCAAAGTGTCTTCATTCTCATTGGTTTCCATGAATTGTTTCAGTTCTTCTTTGATCTCCTGGTTGATCCAAGCATTCTTAAGCAAGGTGGTCTTTAGCTTCCAGGTGTTTGAGTTCCTTCTGAACTTCTCCTTGTGATTGAGCTCCAGTTTCAAAGCATTGTGATCTGAGAATATGCAGGGAATAATCTCAGCCTTTTGGTCTCAGTTGAGTCCTGATTTGTGACCCAGTATGTGGTCTATTCTGGAGAAGCTTCCATGTGCACTTCAGAAGAATGAGTATTCTGTTGTTTTAGGGTGGAATGTTCTGTATATATCTATGAGGTCCATCTGGTCCAATGTGTCATTCAATGCTCTTGTTTCTTTATTGATTATCTGCTTCAATGATCTGTCTATTTCTGAGAGAGGCATGTTAAGATCTCCTACTATTAAAGTATTCATATCAATATGACTCTTTATCTTGATTAACAGTTTTCTTATGTAATTGGCTGCTCCCATATTGGGACCATAGATGTTTCCAATTGTTAGATCATCTTGGTGGATAGTCCCTTTAAGAATGATGTAGTGTCCTTCTGTATCTCTGACTACAGTCTTTAGTTTAAAATCTAATTTATCTGATATGAGAATCACTACCCCAGCCTTCTTTTGAGGCCCATTGGCATGAAAGATGCTTCTCCATCCCTTCACTTTCAGTCTGGGTGTATCTTTAGGTTCAAAATGGGTCTCTTGTAGACAACATATGGATGGGTCCTGTCGTTTTATCCTATCTACAACCCTGTGCCATTTTATGGGCGCATTTAGGCCATTCACATTGAGAGTGATTATTGATAGATACGTTTTTATTGACATCGTGTTACCTTTGAAGTCTTCCTTTCTGTAGATTGTCTCTATATTTCTGTTCAATGCTATTCTTAGGATTTTTTCTCTTTTATAGGACCCCCCTTAATATTTCCTGCAGTGTTGGCTTGGTGGTTGCATAGTCTTTTAAGCCTTGCCGGTCTTCGAAACTCTATCTCTCCATCCATTTTAAATGTCAGTCTTGCTGGATAAAGTATTCTTGGCTGCATATTCTTCTCATTTAGTGCCCTGAATATATCTTGCCAGCCCTTTCTGGCTTGCCAGGTCTCTGTGGACAGGTCTGACGTTATTCTGATGGGCTTTCCTCTGTAAGTAAGGAGCCTCTTTGTCCTAGCAGCTTTCAAGAGATTATACCTACAATTATGATTCCTCAATTTGACTATCAGGTGCCTTGATGTTTTTCTGGAATCTATCATCTTGGGTGGAGACCGTTTGGCCTCTAGTACATGAACGCTGGTTCCATTCGTGAGATTGGGAAATTTTTCATGAAGAACTTGTTCCACTATATCTTCTAGACTTCTTTCTTTCTCCTCCCCTTCAGGAATTCCAATGATTCTGACGTTGGAATGTTTCATGGCGTCATTTATTTCCCTGATTCTGTTTTCATGGTTTCTAAGCTGTTTGTTCGAGGCTTCCTCTTGATCCTTTCTCTGTATCTGTTTGTCCTCCAGATCACTATTTCTATCGTCTGTCTCAGTTACCCTAGCTTTGAGAGAATTTAGATTAGATTGGAGTTCATTGAGAGCATTGTGAACCTCAGCCCTGGTAGCTTTTAGCTCTGCCCTAACATTGTGAACATCCTGTCTGGTCGCTTTCAGCTCGGCCCTAATCAATTCCATTTGGTCATCCATGGCTTTCTCCAACCTAGCTATTGCCTGGATAATTGTTAGCCTGAATTCTCTTTCCAACATATTGTCTATGTTGATAGCTGTTAGCTCTGTTGCAGAAGGTCCATCCTCTGTATTTTTCTTCTGTTGGGCATTCCTCCTCCTAGTCATTTTGGTGAGAGATGACTGAACAGATGTAGCTGGTTGTATTGACCATGGTGCAGTCTGGGTGCACCCTGGAACACTTCTGAGCAATCAGGAGTCCCCACCCAAATGAGAGAAAAAAGAAAGGAAAAAGAAAAAAAAAAAAAGAGAGAGAGAGAGAGACAGGAAAGAAAGGGAAGATGAAAGAGAAGGTTCAGCCCAAATGGGCCCCAAGGTAAGATTTATGAGGTATACAAACAAAAACAGACAAACAAAAAGACTGATAAAAGTATATAACAAGAGAAAAAAAATTATATATATATGCAAATAAAGGAAGAACCTTGTCGAAAAGAACCCCAAGTGTAAGATTTATATACTATCAGGACAAACACAAAAACACAGAAACACTGGTGGAAGAAAAAGATGGGAGAGTGGTTATAAATTCTCAGTGTGAGCGAGGAAGGTTGTTTTGATTCTTCCTGGATGTATCTTGGTATCTTTGTTAAAGGACTCAACTTTCCTAGGCTAAAGGGGGATTAAAAATTGGTTTACCTATAGGGGTAGTATTGATTGGGGAAAGGGTATTACTTTGAAGTTTAACTCTATATGAATATTTGAAAATAAAAATAAAAAAGGAATAAACTAAACTAAACTAAACTAAAATTAAAAACAAATTCAAAAAATAGAAATGCAAAACAAAAACACAGGTGTATGTATCAAAAAGTTCAGGTTAGAAGGTTTTTATGGAATTTGATGTACTGGACAGCTTGCTGTGATGGTAAATAGGTTAAAAAATTATCTATAAAAAAAAAATGAGCCAGAATAGTGGGAACAAATTAAAAATAAAAGTTGTCCTATGAAGTAGTGGTGGTGGTTCTCTTGTAGTCTTTTTTTTTTTTTTTTTTCTTTCC